>NC_057721.1:74838793-74840865 GCF_004010195.1 Chiloscyllium plagiosum
AACCCACCCATACCCCTACATTTACCCCTTTACCTAACACTACGGGCAATTTAGCATGGCCAATTCACCTGACCTGCACATCTTTGGACTGTGGGAGGAAACCAGAGCACCCGGAGGAAACCCACGCAGACACGGGGAGAATGTGCAAACTCCACACAGTCAGTCGCCTGAGTCGGGAATTGAACCCGGGTCTCTGGATGTAGTAGGTTGCAGAGAGACATAGATAGGATGCAGAGCTGGGCTGAGAGGTGGCAAATGGAGTTTAATGTGGACAAGTGTGAGGTGATACACCTTGGCCGGAGTAATTGGAATGCAAAGTACTGGGCGAATAGTAGGATTCTTGGGAGTGCAGATGAGCAGAGAGATCTCGGTGTCCATGTACACAGATCCCTGAAAGTTGCCACCCAGATTGACAGGGTTGTTAAGAAGGCATACAGTGTTTTGGTCTTTATTAATAGAGGGATTGAGTTCTGGAACCAGGAGGTTATGCTGCAGCTGTACAAAACTCTGGTAAGGCCACACTTGGAATATTGTGTACAGTTCTGGTCACCGCATTATAAGAAGAATGTGAAAGCTTTGGAATGGGTGCAGAGGAGATTTACTAGGATGTTGCCAGGTATGGAAGGAATGTCTCACGAGGAGAGGCTGAGGGCCTTGAGGCTGTTCTCATTAGCGAGAAGAAGGTTGAGAGGTGACTTAATAGAGACATATAGGATAATCAGAGGGAGAGCCTTTTTCCAAGTATGGGGACGGCAAACACAAGGGGACACAACTTTAAAGTGAGGGGAGATAGGTATAAGACAGATATCAGAGGTAGTTTCTTTACTCAGAGAGTGGTAAGGGTATGGAAAGCTTTGCCTGCATTGGTAATAGATTCACCAAGTTTAAGTGCATTTAAGTCGTCATTGGACAGACAAATGGACGTACATGGAATAGTGGGCTTCAGATTAGTATGACAGGGCAGCACAACATCGAAGGCTGAAGGGCCTGTACTGCGCTGTAATGTTCTATGTTCTATGTTCTATGTTCTAACTCCGGCAAAACTTCATTGCATTCTCTTTAGAGCAATGATATCTTTCCTCAGCTAAAGAAATCAAAACTGCACCCAGTACTGCAGTACCACGGTCCTTCCATGTTCCTATGGAATTGAAGCAAGACCTCACTATTCGTGTGTTCAAATCCTCTTCTGATAAAAGCTAACATCCCATGAAGATAAAACAAAGAACTGCGGCTGCTAGAGATCCGGAACAAAGACAGGAGTTGCTGATGGAACTCAGCAGGTCTGGCAGCACTGAAAGCAGTGTGAACATTTTGAATCCAGTGACTCTTCACTAGAACTGATAGCAGCTGGGAAAAAGTTGTACGTATGCTGAAGATAAGGCTGGGGAGTTGGGGTTGGGGAAAGGGAGAGATGAGCGGGTAGTGGAGATGGAGCCCAAAGAGAAAGAGAAAGTGTGTTATGGACCAGACCAAACCCCCTCAAAACTTATTCAGAAAATAGTTCAGACTCTAGTCCAGATGCAATTTGATTGGCCAAACTATCAGATTTGAAGGAAAACACACATTATTCATTACTAACTATGGTTAGAAAACAATAAAAGAAAGAAATTGGAATAATCTAACTCTACTGGATAACTTAGAATAGTGGATTTTTAACTATTACTAATTAACTGGTTCAACATAGTAACATCCTATAAACACACCTTTGGCAATGGCAAGTTCAGTAAAACAGATCGACTCACACGCAACTCCAGCAACAAAAGAAACAAATATCAAGAGAAAACTCTGAGAGAGAGATAGAAGGAGGGAAGGAGGGAGCTGAGAAGACAGAGAGAGGGAAGGGCACAGAGAGAGAGAAAGATCGAGTGGATGAGAGAGGGGGAGAGAGAGAAAGAGAGAGAGAGTGAGACAGAGTAACAGGGAGAGATGTACTGCAGCTTCCACACAACTGCAAGACCCAACACTGCTACTGAAAAACTAAACTAAAAATCCTGGTTCTGTGGGATGTTGACCTCACCCATCCAGGTTGCTTCTATTATTCCAACTCTTAAAAAAAAATCCAAGGCCTCACA
>NC_057721.1:74841365-74854179 GCF_004010195.1 Chiloscyllium plagiosum
TCCACCACTTCCTCTGGTAGCTCATTCCATACACGCACCACCCTCTGCGTGAAAACGTTTCCCCTTAGGTCTCGTTTAAATCTTTCCCCTCTCACCATAAACCTATGTCCTCTCATTCTGGACTCCTCCACCCAGGGGAAAAGACCTTGTCTACTTATGCTATCCAGGCCCCTCATAAACCTCTGTATTAGCTATATTAAATAAACTGCCCTAAAGCTCAGGCAAGAGAGTAATTAGTCAGGATCTTTCCTGCCATTTAGTTATTGCTGCTGTATTAGTCAACACCAGCCTCTGTGGTGATTCCTTTCCGAGTTGACTAGCCTGCGAATGTGCACCATGCCTGAAGACTACTAACCTCAACAACCTCCAAAAGGAGCTGGTAACGGGTATGGGTCAGACATTACAGCAAGATTGCTGCTGCTGTCACAAGTGGACATAACTAAAATCCATGGTTCAACTGGAGGGGGCAATGCAGTGATCTCCACAGCCTTCTTGTCAATACTTCTCCCTTAATCATAAAGTTCCAAAAGATGAAAACGGTGTAAATGTAGAGAGTGCTAAAATAAAACAAGGTGCTATGAATGCCGGAAATCTGAAACAAGAACGGAAATTGCTGGAATAATTCAGCAGGTCTGGCAGCACATGTGGAGGGAAAGCAGAGTGAACATTTCTGGTCCAATAGGAGAAAGTGAGGACCGCAGATGCTGGAGATCAGAGACAAGAGTGTGCTTCTCGACCTTGGACGATGCCCTCCAGCTTATCTCCTCCACTTCCTGCACCACCACCTTTGAACCCCATCCCTCCCAATGCAACAAGGACAGAACCCCCCAGTCCTCACCTTCCACCCCATCAACCTCCGTGTGCATTGCGTCATCCTCAACAACTTCCATTGTCTACAAACAGGCCCCAATACGAGGGATATATTTCCCTCCCCACCCCTATTAGTGTTTCAGAGAGACCATTCGCTCTGCGACTCCCTTGTCAGGTCCATGCCCCCTCCCCCCTCCAACCTGCCCTTGCCCCACACCCGGCACTTTTCCCTGCCACCGCAGGAAGTGCAAAACCTGCACCCACGCCTCCCTCCTCACCACCATCCAAGGCACCAAAAAATCCTTTCACATTCCACAGAAATTTAGCTGAACCTTCACAAAAGTCATCTACTGTATAAAAATGTGTTTCTGGAAAAGCGCAGCAGGTCAGACAGCATCAAAGGAGCAGGAGAATCGACGTTTCGGGCATAAGCTCTTCTTCAGGAATCTCCAGCATCTGTAGTCCTCACTTACATCTACTGTATTCATTGCACCCGATGTGGTCTCCTCTACATTGGGGAGACAGGACACCAACTTGTGTATCATTTCAGAGAACATCTCTGGGACACCCGCACCCACCAACCCCACTGCCCTGCAGCTGAACACTTCAACGCCCCCTCCCACTCCACCAAGGATATGCAGGCCCAGGGCGTCCTCCAACATCAAACCCTAACCACCCAATAACAGAAGGAAGGACACCTCATCTTTCGCTTTGGAACCTTGCAACCACTTGGGATTAATGTGCATTTCACCAGTTTCCTCATTTCCCCTCCCCCTCTTTATCCTAGTCCCAAGCATCCAACTCGGCACCGCCCTCTTGACCACTACATCGTCTTTCCCATTTATCCCCTCCACCCTTTCTCTCTGACCTCATATCTTCTTTCCTATCTTCATCTACCTATCACACTCTCAGCTACCTTTACCCCCAGTCCCATCGCCCCCCCACCCCGGTCCCCAGCCCCTGCCCACAAGCCTCATTCCTGATGAAGGGCTTATGCCCAAAACGTTGATTCACCAGCTCTTCGGATGCTGCCTGACCTGCTGTGCTTTTCCAGCACCACACTCTCGATTTCTGGTCGAAAGTCCCTTCTTCTGAATTATTCAAATTATACTCAAATTATTAAGCCGGGCATTCATACTGACAAGATAATGGCCCTTGGGAAATATCTGTGAATTAGTCTGTTGAACTGCACAGACAGGTGCGCGTTTTTCTTTTTGTTCCAGAAGCTTTTTCAATTAAAGCAGATCCTGCAGAGGATTTTTGCAAACTCTCCATGAGACCTTAAGCCTTCTTTTTATGTTGATAGAGCAAGGGCTTTGAAGAAAACCTGCAGATCATCATACTCAAGCAAATCTGTCTCTACTCTTCAAGACCATTTACCTCTCATCTAACAGTTTGTGGCTTCCAAAACTTCCTTGGAACAAACATCATGTGGCCGATTTATCCTCAGTGTTCCATTGAATGGATCCTGCCTGAGTTCAGAAAGTGTGGCACTGGAAAAGCACGGCCAGTTAGTCAGCCTGACCTGCTGTGCTTTTCCAGTACCACACTTTTTGACTCTGATCTCCAGCACATGCAGTCCTCACTTTCTCTTGCCTGAGTTCAAATTACCCTCCTGCTTAATTCATACACCACCTCCCACTAATCCTCAACTCTCCCCTGATAAAAAAAAAATGGGTTTGTGCAATAGAAGGGGACATCCACTTCTCTGGCCTGCCAGTGACTTCTCAAGGTTTCTGGAATGAAGACAACTCTGTGAAAATCTGAAACAAAAACCGAAATTGCCAACGAAACCCAGCAGCTCTGGCAACATCTGTGGAAAGAAGTCTGAATTAAGGTCTTGGGTTCGATGAAGAGTCACTGGACTCGAAATGGTAACCCTGTTTCCTCCCCACAGATGTTGCTCGATCTGTTGAGTTTTGCCAACAATTCTGGTTTCGTTTCAGATCTCCAGCACCTGCAGTTCCTTGCTTTATTCTGTGAAAATCTGGTCATCTACTGCCTGACTGGGTGGTTACACGGCATTTTTGACAACAATAAATACAGACACTGAAATAATTGCCTGAGTTGTGCCAATGACTTTTCTTTCAGGTTTGTTTGTAAAGTATCCTTCGCAAAGAGATGCCAAAATAATATTGAAAACCCTAAGAGGGATCTTCTCACCACAATTCAATAAAACAGGATGGTGGGAAAGAAAGAGCTGGCCAATTATTGCAGGAAACCTCTGGATCAGGTCCTTTGTGGGATTTCATGATTTGGAGACACCGGTGTTGGACTGGGGTGGCGCTGTGAAGCAGCAGTGCTAACCACTGTGCTACCGTGCCGCCCACAAATTATTGCAGGAAACCTCTGGATCAGGTCCTTTGTGGGATTTCATGATTTGGAGACACCGGTGTTGGACTGGGGTGTATAATGTTAAAAATCACACAACACCAGGTTATAGTCCAACAGGTTTATTTAGAAGCACTGGCTTCCTTAAGGAGCGTCATTCTGAAAGCTAGTGCTTCCAAATAAACCTGTTGGACTGTAACCTAATGTTGTGTGATTTTTAACTTTGTGGGATTTGTAATCTTATAAAGCGATAGAGAAGGAGACTTGCACCCACTGATCAATCTGTAATTTTCTTTGTTGTATTGACTGGTTAGAGCTGAAAATGTGTTGCTGGAAAAGCGCAGCAGGTCAGGCAGCATCCAGGGAACAGGAGAATCGACGTTTCGGGCATAAGCCCTTCTTCAGGAATGGTTAGACATACTATCACAAAATATTGATGACAGATCTGTTCTGACTGGGATCTTGATCTGGATTTCTTCACCCAGAATGTTATGACATCCTCAGATTGTGAGGAGCAGCTTCCAACATTAACCATTTCAGTACTACTGCTCACATTCGGACATCCAAAAAGAAAATAAAAAATAATTCCCTCATATTTTGAAAGTCTCCACTGGGTCAAGTTTCCCTTCCTTTGTCAGAGTACTTCAGCATATAGAGTCCCATTTTAATAACTGCAGGGAAATGTAAGTTGAAATTAAAAGGTCTTCATCAGCATAATGTGATTCACATTAGATGAGAGCTAGCTATGGATGCTTAGACTGCCACTGGATTCAAACATCATTCACATATTTTATGATTCATTTCAGCCCCTGCATGACACAACAAATACCATTTTCTTGATTAGATTGCAAGCTTGTCGGAGTATCTATTATTTCATATAGAAGCTATCTCAATCTTACAATTAAGTTCCAGCCCATAACCCACCCTGGATCTCAATCATTCCATAAGCCACCCCACTGACACTCTTTCTTATCTGCTGTTTTGTTAATTGTCCCATTACATACAAATTATGATGAAGAATTTGTCAGAAGCATTAAAAACCCAAGAGGGGAGAAAGAAGAATAAAAAAAAGAGTTTTGGAGTGTAAATGACTGCTAATAAAATAAATGAAGTGAAAGGATGAAACAGCAATGTCATAGATCAATGTCAGAGAAAATGGAAAACCAATGTCATCCGACAGAGTGCCACCCGCAAACAGCTGTACTTCCTGTATGAATGCCTAAGGAAACAGGTACTACCTAAATGTCTTAAATACAAATCTCTCCTTTACACCCCAATAGCCAAAAGAATAGCAGAGCAAAATGGCCGCAGTATGCTGAGAAAAATTATTAATGATGCCCACAACAGACTTCGTAAACACAACAAGGAAATTTCACACCAAAACTCTTTACTCACTAATGCAACAGATCATGAATGGACAGACACAGTACAACAAGCCACAGACATTAGTCAGTGACAATCACAGAAAATGAAGAAACTAGACCTGCAGAAAAAAAACTGGACAAACTTACACAAAATAGCAAAACAGACAACACAGAAACATGGATAAAAACTTATCTGACCGATCCTTAACAGACAATGAAAATACCATCTTAGTGAGAGGATTAAATTACAACTTCGAGGATCCGGACAAGAAAGATTTCTTAGCAGCATTAGAAACATCACTAAAAGACAACCAACTCAGAGAAGAAACTCAGCAAAACATCAGACAAACAGTTGCACCTGCATTAAGTAGGACAAAGGAATGAAACACACTCAATACGCAAGAAGGGAAAGCACTAGCAAGACTAAAAAAAGGTAAAAACATTATTATCCCACCTGCAGACAAAGGACACTTGACAATCATTTTAAATCAGAGACAACATTGAGAAAGTGAACACATTACTTGCAGATACCAACACAAGTGGCAATAGACCCATCCCCACAACTAGAGAACCAAATCACAGCCCTCCTCAAAAAAACTTCAGAAATCTGGAGAAATAAATCAAACCGACTTCCAAAAAAATGAAACCAGATGGATCCAACACATCACCCTTCTACGGATTACCCAAAATTCACAAACCAGAAGCCCCCCCTCAGGCCCATAGCCTTGCTACCTGGAACACCAACTTACAGGTTGGCCAAGGAGATACAACAAAGATTAAAATACTTAGTAGAAGACTCACGCCACTCCATCCAAGAATTCCTGAAGACCATCAAAGACACCAAGATCAAAGAGGATGAAATAATGGTCTCTTTTGATGTAACAGCCCTGTTCACATCCACCATCAGCAACCTAGCCAAGGGAAAACTGACTACACTATTAGAAAAACCAAAGACAAATACATCTAACACCAACTTCATCAGCAAGAACAATATCGTCAAGCTAGTGGACTTAAGCCTTACCATCCACTTCACCTTCAACAACAAAACATACAGACAAACCAATGGAACACCCATGGCATCTCCAATATCAGGGTTCTTAGCAGAGGCAGTAATGCAGAGACTGGAACAAACAGCTCTGCCAACCATCCAACTTAAACGTTGGCACCTTTGTTATCACTAAATGATACAAATTAGAGGAAACCTTCAAGACCATCAGTAATATCCTTACTAACATAAAATTCCCCAATGAGAAGGAAAACCACAACAAACTGCCATTTCCTCGATGTCGCAGTACTGTGAACTGCCAATGAGGAACTTCAAACCAGCGTCTACAGGAAAACAACACATACTGACCAAATACTGAACTAAAGAAGCAATCATCCCAACACCCATAAACGGAGCTGCATTAGAACATTATTTCAACAAACCACCATACACTGCAGCACAGAGGAACTACACAGAGCAGAGGAAAATCATCTATACATTGTATTCAAAAAGAACGGTTACCCAATGAACACAGTCCAGTGATTTCTCAGCAACAAGCCCAAACAAGCAGACAAAACGCATCCATAAACCTCAGCAACTCTCCTCGACATCAAAGACATCTCGGAAATGACTGCCAGACTACTCAGAGCCTTTGGTATCATGGTAGGCCACAAACTGACCAACACACTAAAATAGCAGCTAATGAACTTGAAAGACTGTATACAGACAACGAGCAAAAATAATGTTGTTTACAAAATACCGTGCAAGAACTACAACAAACACTACATTGGACAAACAGGCAGAAAACTAGCCACCAGGATACTTGAACATCAACTAGCCACAAAAAGACATGACCCACTCTCACTAGTATCCTTAGGTACAGCTGAGGTAGGACACCACTTTGACTGGGACAATACATCCATCCTAGGACAAGCCAAACAGAGGCACACATGATAATTCCTAAAAGCATGGTATTCCAACCAGAACTCTATCAACAAACATGTTGACTTGGATCCCATTTACCACCCCTTGAGAAAAAGAATTGGATGACAGGAAATGGCATTACCACAAGAAATTACATCACCAACCCAAGGAAATCTAAACACATAAATAGAAAGCAGGCCATTCCACCAAGGTTTCATCCGGAGGTTCACTGATATGTTACCTAGTACAGTGACAAAATGTCTGAAAACAAACTTCCTAGCTCAACGAGCCAACATACTTCCATAGATCAATGTATATAATTAACCTGGCTGGTGTAGTTCCACAGATTCAATAGCTTAGCAGAGCAATGCATCCCAACAAATAAAAATGTTGACAGACACCTGTCATTGCATTCTCAATGTACTGCTTCATCTCAGCAGAACTAAGGGCTACGCCAAAACCAGTTCTTTTTCTTAAAGTTTAACCGTTGTGTCATAAATTTCTTCACTTGAGCCTGTCCTGAATTATGTCTTATTTGTTAGTTATCCCAGCCTTCACAATCCTTAACTGGCTCCCTGTCTCCTGACAGGATTACACCCAAAATGCTGACTTCTCCATCTCTTGATGCTGCCTAGTTTGCTGTGTTCGTTCAGCCCCCTGCTTGTCTATCCTGACCTCTTTTGGTTGTCGGCAAACGCCCTTCATGGCCTTACCTCAGCCTATCATGTTATTCACATGACACCAGGTTGTAGTCCAACAGGTTTATTTGGAAGTATTAGCTTTCAGAGTGCTGCACCTTAATTTGGTAACTTTGGAATAGAACCAGTCTGACTCAAGATTGGAATACAGACAGACTCGAACCTCACACCTTTAATACAGTGCCTGAGCTGTGATGTCACCTTTTAGTTTATAAAATCTCAAATTATTAGATTAGATTAGATTAGATTAGTTTACTTCCAGTGTGGAAACAGGCCCTTCGGCCCAACAAATCCACACCAACCTCGGAAAAGCAACCCACCCAGACCCATTCCCTTACATTTACCCTTTCACTATGGGCAATTTAGCATGGCCAATTCACCTAACCTGCACATCTTTGGACTGTGGGAGTGACAGTCTGTTCTAATGATGTCGATTGAAGAATCACTGTACTCAAAAAGTGTTAACTTTGCTTCCTCTGCACAGATATGTGCCAGACTGCTGGGTTTGTCCAGGAATTTCTGTTTTTATTTCAGATCATCGACATCTGCAGTTCTTTGTTTTGTGTTGGTAGAGCAGCCCACCTAGCCAATATTGTGTTGTCGCTCTGTGAGGGATCTTGCTGTATGCAAATTGGTCACTATACTTCCTACATAGAATTCCTACAGTGTGGAAAGAGGTCATTCATCCCATCATATCCTGCACTGATCCTCCAAGGTGTATCCTACCCTATTCCTGCATTTCCCATGACTAACCCACCTAGCCTGCACACCCCTGGACAGTACAGAACAATTTCCCATGGCCAATCCATCTACTCTGCACATGTTTGGATGATGGGAGGAAACCAGAGTACCTAGAGGAAACCCACACAGAAATGGAGAGAGTGTGCAATCTCCACACAGCCAGTCACCCACTGCTAGAATCAAACCTGAGTCCATGGCACTGAAGGGAAACAGCACTATCCACCGAGCCACCGTGCTGCCCCATTAGTAAATATTAATTATAGAACATATAAATGGATGAACACTGACAGACAGGTACAGACCTTTTGGTTAAATCAGCCTGTCCCAGTTAAGGTACATATACACTTTCCATCTCAAATCATATGAACGCCTGAGAAGGGTCAAAGTCATAGAAAAAAAATCAGACCAATTTGGATATTGCAACATGTGGAACTGCTGGACTCAAATATAGGTGTTTGCAGCTGAAGGAATTTTAGATCCGATTTGAGGAGCTGGAGTCTGAGCTGTAGACAATGTGCCATATCAGGGAAGGGGATGCTTTGCTGAAGAGGGCACTCATATCCTTTTGACGAGATGATTCCACATGGCTCTGTGATCAGGCAGAGAGTGGACAGTAAAACTGGAGTTGAGGCAGGTATGAAGACCTGGGGAGAACAACTGAGGGGACTCGGCCTCTGTAATTTGTCTCACAGATACGAGACTCTGACAAGTTGCATGGACAAGAGTGGGGACTGCAGAGAGGAAGAGCAAATTGACCTTGGCACCATGATGCAGAGAAAGAACATAAGGAATGTAGTTGTAGTAGGGGACAGTCAGATGAGGGAATTGATACTGTTCCATGAGCAGGAGTCCCAGCGGCTCTGATGCCTGCATGGGACCAGGGTTTAGGACATCTCCTTAGTATTTGAAAATAACTTGGAGTAAGAGGGGAGAGATCCAACTGTCGAGAATTTAGTTCCAATGAAACCCCAGGAGACTTAACAGGGGAGACGTGGAAAGGTTGTTTTCCCCTGCGGGACAGTCTAGGGCCAGACGGCTTAATCTCAAAATAAGGGGGTCACCCATTTATGACACCAGTGAGGAGGAAATTATTTCATCAGAAGGTAATGAATTTGTGAAATTCAGGACTGTAGCTGGCTGTGGATGCAGGGTTGAGACAAATAAGGTTTGATTCAATAATGGAATCCAGGGTTGGGGGGAGGTGAGGAGGGCAGGAAAGTTGAGTTGAGGATTATTAATCTCATTGATTGGCAGAACAGACTCAATAGGCTGAATGGCCAACTTCTTTTCCACATGGCTGTTTGGTCCAAATGTGAAAAAAATATCAATTCATTGTTTGAAGTCAGTTCAAGTAGATTGCTCTGGCTCTAATTTTAATAGAGACCTTGTTTGTTGGGACCTTCTCATACATACAATTCAGTGAAAGACTTGTTCTCCCTCTCCAACAAAATTTCAGTTTATTCCACTGGAAGGTCCACTATTCTTTGGAAAAAGAGTCATCTCCCAATGTCTTATCCAGGATTGGCCTTCAACAATTTAAGATTTATACCCGAGTCCTTCATAATCAACTTAATTGAAACAAATAGATTGAAACTTAATACTTTCCTTAGTTTTATTGATAAGCTGAATTAGATCACTCTAAAAAGTGGAGAACCTCAACCCTTTTTGTTGATCTAAATCACTAAGATGTTCTTCCAAGTGGTGCCTGACCAGTCTTGTACAAGGACAAAGTAATTGATCTTTTGAGCAATTTATTGGCCGTCCCTTGAAAAGATGACAGCGAGCAGTCTATTTGAACTTTTGCAGTCCATATGCTTTGCCACTAAAGAGAATTAATCAGATAATATATGGCAGGAATATTTGTGCAGAACATTTATATTTGACATGGAGGGCCCTTTATAGCAGCACTACCAGAGAAATTGTGGCTCAGAGCCATAAAATTTCACCAGCGTTGCATGACTCAAGGAGCATCTTAATGGAGGAGAAAGAGTGAGAGATACATGGAGGTTGGGGGAATTCCAGAGTTTACTCTGAAGCAGCTGAATAAAGTATGGCCAGAAATAGTTGAGGAACCTGGGAATTTGGAAGAATGTAAAGAGTTGGGAGCGTCATAGGAATAAGGAGATGGTAAAGCTAGGAAAGAGAACAATGCAATGGAGGGATTTAAAGACAGGGATGTGAACTGTCATATAGAGGCATCGTTGGAAAGTTAGTATGAATCACCCCGGGGAGGGCTGGACAGGACAAGTAAAACAGGAAATGAATTGAAGTTAGGATGGTCGGCTTGCTACGCTTTTGCTCTGCTGATGCATCTGGGGAGTTCTTTCAAGAGGACAGAATGAAAGACAAGAAAATAAAATAAATTACATTTAAATGATTTCTTCTACCTCTCCCCACTACTGAGAATGCAGTCTACAGATTATTAAATTGTTATTTCAAGAAAATATCTCTTTTCCACGGGAAAGGGCCAAGGTCAGTCACTTGAAGTCTCAATGAACATAGGTCTGTTTCTCTGACATCAATATTTAACATTGATTTCCATTGCTCTCCCTTGAAAACAACTGCACTCTTTAAAAGCTATTAGTATTAAATTTGACAGCAATGGTTCCCCAATGGGTCTTCTTCAATCCTCAACTGTTTAAAACTCATCAAGCTCCCAGCCATTCAGATCAATGTTGCACATGAAGCTTTATGCCATAACATTATTCATTAGTGCTTCACATGCAGTGACATGCAGATGAGGGAAAGCTGTGCATGTGTTCAATTAGCCCCTGCAAGTCTCATTCATACAGTTACATAAATGACAGTGACGACCTTTCACCTCCATGAACCCTGATTTTCAATGAAGCTGGTGCTGAAAAAGGCAGAGCCAGTCCATGCCCTGGTGTTACTGACTCTTTTGAGTTAAAGAATCATCTTGAGCCATTTTCTTTTCCAGCTTTGCACCCAGAGGTTACTCCCGAGTTGGCTCTCTACTGGTCATCTCATTCTTAACAGCCATGATGCCTTTGGCCTGGAATGTCTGAAGAGGGATGTGCTGGAAACTCAGAAGATGAAGATGACACACATCGGGTTGAATAAAGCACAACGTTCCTCAGAATAGTGGATTGGATTTTCACCCGGGGGTTGGGCAGTGGAGTAGGGAGTTTCAAAGCCTGGCACGTCTAACTCTGGTGAAAGAACCTGCAATGGGGAGATGTTCTTTTCTCCAGGAGTTGTGGGTGGAGAGGATGATGATAGCAGAAGTTAGAGACACTGCCCACCCCCACCCACCCCACCGAAAGAGTTTCATGTGCTGAAGTGAAAGGTTAAAAGGTATGCCCTGATGCACTACAAGTTTGTTCAGTTGTGTTAGTGACAGTAAAACAAAAAAAAATCTGGTTCCCTAGCTGTCACCCCCTCACAGACCCTCATCAATGCATCATCCATGCCATTTCCCCCAACCCCATGGTTCCTCCATTTAACCCCTTGGCCCTTCATACTCTCCATCCTAATCTTTAGCACTTGCATGTCCGTTTATTCAGTTTACCGTATGTATAGAAGCAACAAATCCTTATCATAAGAGAAGCAAGTGTGGCAAAGCTTTAAACAAAATGAGTCATTCAGTCAACCATAACTTTCTGCTTTCTTCAAAACAAATCCTTTTATTTCAGGCTTGTTAAAGTATCAATCATCCCGACCTTTAAAGTTTCAATAAAACTAAAAGCACTTGACTGCCTCTTTTTCTATTTATGTAACCAGTATGCATTGATAGAATAGACTGTAAAGAAACGGTTGTTAATCAATATTTTTCTTTGTAGCTGTTCAACCAACTAATGGACGTCTAGAGTCTCAGACAAGTCACACCGTGCTTTCTTGTAAAGTGAGCAGAGGGACATAGATTGGCTTGGAGGATATGATAGACTATGGAGGTGTGTGAAGAGTCATAGAGAGGCACGAACATGGATTGCCTAAGGGGGCATTAGTGGGTAAGTGGAGCGCCATTGTTTGTCGACAGGGCACGGGAAAGATGTTTTGAATTTAGCTTTCAAAGAGTTTCCTTATCGAGATCACAGATAGTGACATGGCTGAGGAGTTGTGAGACTTGACTTCCTGAAACCTGCCTTGACTCCATGAGAATTGCGAGTGAGTTAGGAGAGTCTATCATTGCTATGGAAACAACAACATCAGGATGGCAAGGTCCAGGCTTGTGACTTGCAGCAGCCTTCGCCTTTATCTTCCGCTGGTAAAAACTGGGAGCACCAAAAACCCACAGACTGCAGAAATCTAGTCTGCCAACTTGAGGCATTACTTTGGTTCCCTCAAGCATTGTTTAATCAGTGAACATCTCATATTATTCCACATCCAATCAGAACAGGAGAAGCTGGAACAGGACAGTCACCCTCTCAAATCTACTTCCCCTATTAAATCATATCAGGACACATTTCCACCTCAACTCCATTCCCCAATCTTTACTCCATTACACTAAGTGTCCTTTAGCTAACAAATACCAGCACAAGATTGCCAAATCAATCTATCTACGAATTGTATTTGAAGTATTAACACATAGAACAAATAGCTTTGTTGTGGTTCTGTTTGCCGAGCTGGAAGTTTTTGTTGCAAACGTTTCGTCCCCTGGCTAGGCGACATCATCAGTGCTTGGGAGCCTCCTGCGAAGCGCTTCTTTGATGTTTCCTCCGGTGTTTATAGTGGTCTGTCCCTGCCGCTTCCGGTTGTCAGTTTCAGCTCTCCGCTGTAGTGGTTGGTATATTGGGTCCAGGTCGATGTGTTTGTTGATGGAGTTTGTGGATGAATGCCATGCCTCTAGGAATTCCCTGGCTGTTCTCTGTCTGGCTTGCCCTATGATAGTAGTGTTGTCCCAGTCGAATTCATGAATTCCGAGAGGCATGGCATTCATCCACAAACTCCATCAACAAACACATCGACCTGGACCCAATATACCAACCACTACAGCGGACAAC
>NC_057721.1:74855212-74871808 GCF_004010195.1 Chiloscyllium plagiosum
TCAGTGCTTGGGAGCCTCCTGTGAAGCCAGGGGACGAAACGTTTGCAACAAAAACTTCCAGCTCGGCGAACAGAACCACAACAATGAGCACCCGAGCTACAAATCTTCGCACAAACTTTGAACAAATAGCTTTCTTATCCAATATTCAAGAATCTTGATACCACAAGGACAAAGTAGCCCATTGATTGGCACTAAATCAATAAGCAACCATTCCCTCCCCACTGCTCAGTCACAGCAGTGTGAACCATCTACAAGAGGCACTGCAGAAATTCACCAATGCAACTTAGGTAGCACACTCCAAACTTGTTACGACTTCCATCAAGAAGGACTAGGATATTTGGGAACATCCTCATCTGGAAGTTCCCCTCCAAGCCATTCATAATCCTGACTTGGAAATATATCACTGTCCCTTTACTGTCGCTGTGTCAAAATCCTGGAATTCCCTCTTGAACAGCATTGCAGGTCTACCTGCAGCACATGGATTGCAGTGGTTCAAGAAGGCAGCTTATTACCACCTTCTCAAGGGCAACTAGGGATGAGCAATAAATGCTAGACTGCCAGCGGTGCCCTCATCCCATGAGTGAATGAAAAAAAGAGATATGAGCATTAAGTTTATGCAAGTGAGTTTTTGATTGTTTGTTTCTGTCTCTGCCACTGAACTAACTATTTGTCTGTATCAAGGCGGAAAATCCTTTCTTAACATTTTACATGCACTGATCATATCATCCTCAGTCTTCTGTGTACTATTAAATACAAAGTCAATTTATGCAACTCAACTTTTTAACTCTTATCTCTCTTACTACTTTGTACCTAGGTAGCTTGGGATCTAAGATGGTGTCATGTGTGGTGACATTATACACTTTGACTGTACTCTTGTGCCTAAGTACATGTGACAATAAAATCTAATATCTAAATCTAAAACCTAAATATAACCTTTGCTTGACCTGCTAACCCTTCCTTTAAATAGACTGAAATGTCATAATTGTGAATATACTAGTTATTTTGTCCTTTGCAGAGCAAAGTTTCAGTCACAACTATGAGACAATATTGTTTTATTGAGTTTCAATTTGTTTTGGCTGAGGGAGGGATCAGAATACTTTCCTGCAGATAGTTACAATGGGATTTTCCACATTCACTTAAACAAGTTCAGAGACATTCCTTTTAACATCTAAACAATGCTGTGCAGACAAAGTTTGTCCAACAGAACATTGAAAGAAAATTGAACTCTTCTGATTCACAGCTGAGATTACTACCAACTGAGTCAAGCTGCATTGTGACATTAGTTTTCTGCCTTCATCATGTCATTAAACCACTTATCTATTCTTTTCAAAATAATTTCAAACTTTCAGAAGAACAAAGGAGAAAAAACAAGGCATCCAATGTTTTGTCCAGAATACTATACAGCCAATAAATTATCTCTGAAGCAATGCAGAATGAACCAATTTGCACAGAGTAAGCTATCAGAAAATAGCAATAGAAAACTGACCAGGTAATGTGTTTTAAGCATGTTGTTGGAGGGATGGATAGTGATCAAAATATCAGGGAGATACTGAGAGGGATGACATTGCTATGGTTCAACATCCTTTCTGAGAAATATGGCTCTGACAATGCAGCACTCTTTCAGTAATGCCCTGAAACATTGTGTGTACTGATTATGTGTACTGCCATGTGTAACTTATCAGTGCGTGAGGTCTTTTAGGGCTTAGGTGGTCTAATGTGTGTGAGAGCAGCCACCTTCCTGTCTAACTGAAGAATCATGTAGAGGAAACAAAATTTGGTTTATTGCATCTCTACAACCAGTGACAGGTTATACAAATTGGTGCTATATTACAATAGTGACTGTAGGGAGGATTTCGCCCTAGGTTCATCTCCTGCATTATCCCACTTTATTCTTTTCCTTTTCTGACATCAATCACATTGGATTGTCCTTACTGCGCTGAATTAAGCATTAACCTTTTCAGCCCATTTACAACATATCTGTCTAAATCTTTGATTGAGGCTCACTTTTCTATTCATTGCACAAGATGTGGGCATTGCTTGCTCTGTCAGCACTTTCTCCACACCCATAATTGCTCTTGTGAAGCCTTTGGTGAGCTGCCATGAACCACTGCAGACTTTGAGGTTCATGGCACCCACAGCAGTATTAGAAAGGGAACCCTGATATTTAACTCAATGGCAGTGGAGGGAGTAACAATGTATTTCCCACTTAGATGATGGGGCATAGAGGGGAACTTCCAGGTTGTGGTCTTCACATGTATCTGCACTCCTCTTGTCCTTCTAAGTGGCAGAGATCATGAGTTTGGAAGGAACTGTCCAAAGGAGCCTTGACAATTCGTTAGCAATACATCAGTTGCCACTGGTCGTCAGTTATGGAGGAAATGAGTATATAAGGTGGTGGGTGGGATACCAGTCAAGAAGGCTACTTCATCTGGATGCTGTGGAAAATGTAGCTGCACTCGTCCAGGCATGTGGAGCGTTTTGCCATGCATTCCTGCCTTGCTCCTTGCAGACTGTGGACTGGTTTGGTGGAGACTGGCGTCTCGTGTTGATAATTGTCAGATTCATGGCTGAGAATGCAGAACAGCTGAGACAAAACTGACATCCTACTGGCTCAGGAGAATGGAAAGCAAGTGTATATCAGGCCCAAAGGCCTAGGCACGGATGTAGGCCATTCAGCCCATTGGGTTCATTCTGTCATTCAATGCAGAGCATGGCTGGAGATGTTGTAGTGTGGTTTAGACAGACAGAGTGAGTGGCCAAATTCATGGGAGATGCAGTATAACGTGGATAAGTGTGAGGCTATCCTGTTTGGTAGCAAAAATAGGAAGGCATGTTAATAGTTGAATGGCTGGACATTGAGCGAGGGTAATGTTGAATAAGATCTGGGTGTCCTCACACGCCAGTCACTGAAATTAAGCGTGCGGTTTTACAGGCAGTAAAAAAGGCAAATTGTATATTGACCTTTATAATGAGAGGATTCAAATACAGGAGCAAGGGCATCTTGTTGTAAATATGCAGGGCATCGGTTGAGACAACACCTGGAGCATTGTGTGCAGTTTTCACTTCCTTAACTAGGGAAGGATATTCTCACTATCGAGGCAGTGAAAGTTGACTAAATTGATTCCTGAGATGGCAGGACCAACATATAAGGAGAATGAATATTGAGTCGATTCAGATTTTATTCAGCAGAGTTTGGAAGAATGAAGAGGGATCTCATAGAAACCTGCAAAATCCGAACAGGAATAGGCAGGTTAGATGTTCCCGATAGAGGCAGGTCATGCATAAGGATAAGGGGTAATCCTTTTAGGATTGAGATGAGGAGAAATTTCTTCACCCAGAGAGCCTGTGGAATTCATTAACATAGAAAGTGATTGAGGCCACAATGTTGTGTTTTTAAG
The DNA here is from genome assembly GCF_004010195.1 of Chiloscyllium plagiosum. Taxonomy (NCBI): domain Eukaryota; kingdom Metazoa; phylum Chordata; class Chondrichthyes; order Orectolobiformes; family Hemiscylliidae; genus Chiloscyllium; species Chiloscyllium plagiosum. The sequence continues at coordinate 74,858,611 of NC_057721.1, forward strand.
CTGGAGGTGGATATCGCTCTTATGGCTATAAGGATCAAGGGATATGGGAGTGAGGGTGAGATTGGGATATTGAGCTTATTGTTCTGCCATGATCGTATTGAATGACAAAGAAAGATCAAAGGGTTGATTGGCCTACTCCTGCTCTTTCGTTTATGCTTCTGTCGGATAATCCTTATCACCATTTTCCTGCCTCTTCCGATAACCCTTGATTCCCTTACTGATTAAAAACCTGTCCATCTCAGCCTTGACTATACTTAATGACCCAACCTCGATAGCTCTCTGTGGTATTTCTTCGGAAAGGAGGGGAGTGAGTAGTTAGAGTGGGAATGGAGGCTGCATGCTTTTTGTTTCTGCCATGTTCCACAACCAGCCGTGGCTAAAAGACATGGCAGGTGGAAGGTGGAAGCTTTGCCAAAGGTTCCAGGTCACCATCCTTGACTTACAGTTCCCTGAGCTGAGTGGTATTTCAATCTAAGTGGAAGACAGAGGTTTTCAACCCCTGACTGGGTCTCTTCACCTCTTCCCACCAGACTCTTTTGTTTTAAGAGGATAAAGAGAAACTTAGCTCTTAGACCAAATGTTTGATCACTTGCCTTCAGCTCTTTATCAGTTTACTTGTCTGATGACATTCTTGTAAAGAAACTTGGGTGTAATGTAATTACAAGGTATTACTCATACATTGGAATTACAGATGGATGCTTTCAAGAAGGATTTAGATCTAGTTAGTCACAGAGTCATAGAAATATACAACATGGAAACAGGCCCTTCAGCCCAACTTATCCATGCCAACTGTGTTTTCCAAACTGAACTGGTTCCATTTACCTGCATTTAGTGCATGTCCCTCTAAATCTTTCATATCTATGTACCTGACCAAATGTCTTTTAAATGTTGTAATTGTATCTGCCTCTACCACTTCCTCTGACAGCACATTCCATAAACACATCACCTTCTGCGCGAAAATGTTGCTTCTCAGGCCCCTTTAAATCTCTCCCCTCCATCTTAAACTGATGCCCTCTAGATTTGGACTTCCCTATCCTGGGGAAAAGATCTTGGAAATTCACCTTTACTATGCCTGGCACGATTTTATAACGTTACCCCTCAGTCTCCTATGCTCAAGGGAAAAATGTCCGAACCTATCCAGCCTCACCTCCAGTTATGGTAACATTCTTTCTTGCAACCTTTCCAGTTTAATTGCATCCTTCTTATACAAGGGTGACCAGAATTGTAAGCAGTACTCCAACAGTGGACTCATCAATGCCTTTACTCCTGTGTGCAGTGCTCTGACTGTTGAAGGCAAGCATGTCAAACAGATTCTTCACCATGCTGTCTATCTGTAACGCTACTTTCAAGGAACGATGTACCTCTAACTTGAGGTCTCTGTTCAAAAACACTTGCCGGGCCTTACCATTAACTGTGTAAGTCCTGCTGTGGTTCGTCTTATCAAAATGCAATACCTCACATTTATGTGAATTAAAGTCCAGCTACCATTCCTTTGCCAATTGGCCCAACTGATCAAGTTGGCATTGTACTCTTCATTCATTGACAATTCAAGACAACCTTCTTCATTGCCAACTATACCTCTTACTTTGGTGTCATTCATAAATTTACTAACCAGGCCTCCTATCCTCTCATTCAAATTGCTTATAAAAATGACAAACAACAGTGGACTCATAACTGGTCACAGGCCTCCAGTCTGAACAACAATCCTCTACCAGCACACACTGCCCCCTACCTTCAAGCCAAAGTTGTATCCAGTTGTTGGCTCTCCCTTATAATCTAACTTTAATAACCAGTCTGCCATGTGGTACCTTGTCAAAATCTTTGCTAAAGTCCATATAGAAAACATCTACCTCCCTTCCCTCATCTATCTTCTTGCCCACCTCTTTAAAAAGCCTATTCAAGTTTGTGAGACATGATTTCCCACGCACAAAGCTGTGCTGACTATCCCTAATCAGTCCATGCATATAGATCCTGTCTTTCAGAATCCCCTCAACAAATTATCCGCCTCTGAAGTTCGACTCTCAGCGGTCTGCAGTTCTCTGGTTTTTCCTTACAGCCTTTCTTAAATAATGGCACAACATGAGGCACCCTCCAGTCTTCTGGCACCTCACCCGCGGCTTTCAATGATACAGATATCTCACTAGGGGGCCCCGCAGTTTCTTCTTCCGCTTCCCACAATGTCATAGGATACACTTGATCAGCACCTGAAGATTTATCTACCTTTCTGCATTTTACGACTTCCAGTACTTCCTCTTCTGTAATGTGGACTCTTTTCCTTGGGTCTAAAGGGATCTAAAGGTATGGGGAGAAGCAGGAATGATTTGGACGACCAACCGTGATCATATTGAAAAGCAGAGCCGACTCAAATGGCCAAATGGCTTATCCTTGCTCCTATTTTCTATGTCTCCATCCTCATTCTATTACCACACACCACAAACACAGTATTGAACTTTTGCCGAAGGAAAGCCAAATCGGATATTGGAGAGAAACAGAAAATACTGGAAATAGTCATCAGTTCTGACAACACTTGTGGAGAGATGAAAAGAGTTAATGTTTCAGGATGATGACATTTCATCAGAACAAGTTGAATTTTAATGACACAGTTTCTGGGAAACATGTTCGGAGAATTGAGGAACTGTGCCCTTTTAAAAAAGGCTAATGCCATCTGTGTGGAATGGCAATGCCCTTTGCATGTAAAGTGACACCCTTGCTTGAACAGATGCACAATATTTCAGTGAGATGCTATTTATCTTGTCTGTGCCTGATGCTACAGTGCTATGTACAAGAGCTGACACATCAATATAAATAAGTTTGATAATTCCAGGGAAAAGTATGAGAGAGAATTCATTAAAAAAGAATGACTGTTTACATTTCAGCATCCAGCTAAACTGGCTTCACTTCAGTCAGTAGAAGGTTACGTTGATATAGCACCTAATGAACCATTCCTAGACACTTCATAGGATCGTCATGAACACCATTTCACACCAGACTACCTCCAACACCATAAATGTATGTCATGCATTATATGTTGAAGAAGCTGAGTCAATAAGGTGTATTTCAAAGATTTTGAGGGCAAAGAGATTGGGTAGGAGAGGCTGAAGAATAGAATTCCAAGCCTTGGGGCCCAGTCAGCAGAAGTGAGATTGATGAAAATCAGGGAGAGGGGAAGAGGGAAGTATGCCTCCACCTACACAGTGCGTGTCTTGGTTTGAACCTGAATGATTCAGACACAACACAGAGATCAGTCATGCATCAGTATTGAGCAATGTGGCAAAGAGGAAGAATGAGCACATTGATGGTTCCGTGTGTTAATGTTTCATACAGATACTCTACAAGTTTCTTTCACTACAAAGTACAGAATTTTTAATCTATTTTTACAGATGCACCATGTAAAGTATTCTAAATGGATGCATCACGGCCTGGAACAGCAATTGGTCCACCCAAAACCATAAAATAACTACAGAAGATTATTGATTTAATTATTTATTGTCACGTGTATCTAGGTACAGTGAAAAGTTTTGTTTTGTTCCGAGATCAACAGGGAAGCCAACCTTCCATCTATTGGCTCCCTCTACATCTCTCATTGCCACAGCCAGGCAGGCGACATCATCAAAGGCCTCTTCCATCCCATTTATAATCTCTCTGTCAGGGAGAAGATACAAAAATGGAACCAACAGATTCCTAAACAGCTTCTTCCCTGCTGTTATTAGACTTTTGAATGGACCTCTCAAATTTTTAATTTAATGTTGATCTCGCTCTTTGCGCACCTTCTCTGCAGCCGTAACATTGTATCCTTCTCTCTGTTCTATTATCCTGATGTACTTTGTCTGAAATGATTGCAAAACAAAACTTTTCACTGTACCTAGATAAATGTGACAATAATAAATCAAATCAAATCAGAAACTATCCATCTGCATCTGAAAATATCCAAATGGGACTTGATCACATATTCTACACACAATCTGTACTACAGTCTTGAGACTTACTGGGATTTCAGAATTTGATCTGTCCTCAAACCAACACTGAAATTTTCTTTTCCCAAAAAGTGGCGAGCCTGTGGAATTCTTTGCTACAGAAAGTAGATAGGATAGTTAAGAAGGCATTTGGTATGCTTTCATTTATTGGTCAGAGCACTGAGTATAGAAGTTGGGAGGTCATGTTGCGGTTGTACAGGACATTGGTTAGGCCACTTTTGGAATACTGCACGCAACTCTCGTCTCCTTCCTATTGGAAAGATGTTGTGAAACCTGATAGGGTTCAGAAAAAATTTAAGACCATAGGAGTGGAAGTAAGGCCATTCGGCCCATCGAGTCCACTCCGCCATTTAATCATGGCTGATGGGCATTTCAACTCCACTTACCCGCATTCTCCCCGTAGCCCTTAATTCCTTGTGACATCAAGAATTTATCAATCTCTGCCTTGAAGACATTTTGCGTCCCGGCCTCCACTGCACTCCACGGCAATGAATTCCACAGGCCCACCACTCTCTGGCTGAAGAAATGTCTCCGCGTTTCTGTTCTGAATTGACCCCTCTAATTTTAAGGCTGTGCCCACTGGTCCTAGTCTCCCCGCCTAATGGAAACAATTTCTTAGCATCCACCCTTTCCAAGCCATATATTATCTTGCAAGTTTCTATTAGATCTCCCCTTAACCTTCGAAACTCCAATGAGTACAATCCCAGGATCCTCAGCCGTTCCTCATATGTTCGACCTACCATTCCAGAGATCATCCGTGTGAATCTCCGCTGGACATGCTCCAGTGCCAGTATGTCCTTCCTGAGGTGTGGGGCCCAAAACTGGACACAGTACTCCAAATGGGGCCTAACCAGAGCTTTATAAAGTCTCTGTAACACATTGCTGTGTTTATATTCCAACCCTCTTGAGATAAATGACAACATTGCATTCGCTTTCTTAATCACGGATTCAACCTGCATGTTTACCTTTAGAGAATCCTTGCTAGCACTCCCAGATCCCTTTGTACTTTGGCTTTATGAATTTTCTCACCGTTTAGAAAGTAGTCCATGCTTGTATTCTTTTTTCCAAAGTGCAAGACCTCGCATTTGCTCACATTGAATTCCATCAGCCATTTCCTGGACCACTCTCCCAAACTGTCTAGATCCTTCTGCAGCCTCCCAACTTCCTCAGTACTACCTGCCTATCCACCTATCTTCGTATCATCGGCAAACTTCACTAGGATGCCCCCAGTCCCTTAATCCAGATCATTAATATATAACGTGAACAGCTGCAGACCCAACACTGAACCCTGTGGGACATCGCTTGTCACCGGCTGCCATTCCGAAAAAGAACCTCTTATCCCAACTCTCTGCCTTCTGTCAGACAGCCAATCCTCAATCCATGCCAGTAGCTTACCTCAAACACCATAGGCCCTCACCTTACTCAGCAGCCTCCCGTGTGGCACGTAATCACCCGTGTGGCCCTTATCAAAGGCCTTTTGGAAGTCTAGATAGACCACATCCACTGGGTTTCCCTGGTCTAACCTACTTGTCACCTCCTCAAAGAATTCTAACAGGTTTGTCAGGCATGACCTCCCCTCACTAAATCCATGTTGACTTGTTCTAATCCGAGCTGAAAATGTGTTGCTGGAAAAGCGCAGCAGGTCAGGCAGCATCCAAGGAGCAGGAGAATCGACGTTTGGGCATGAGCCCTTCTTCAGGAACGTTGATTCTCCTGCTCCTTGGATGCTGCCTGACCTGCTGCGCTTTTCCAGCAACACATTTTCAGCTCTGATCTCCAGCATCTGCAGTCCTCACTTTCTCCTTGTTCTAACCCGACCCTGTTCTTCCAAGAATTTAGAAACCTCATCCTTAACGATGGATTCTAGAATTTTACCAAAAACTGAGGTTAGGCTAATTGGCCTATAATTTTTCATCTTTTGTCTTGATCCTTTCTTGAACAATGGGGTTACAACAGCGATCTTCCAATAATCCGGGACTTTCCCTGACTCCAGTGACTTTTGAAAGATCTCAACCAACGCATCCGCTATTTCCTCAGCCACCTCCCTCAGAACTCTAGGATGTAGCCCATCAGGGCCAGGAGATTTGTCAATTTTAAGACCTTTAAACTTTCAAGCACTATCTCTTTTGTAATGGCAACCATACTCAACTCAGCCCCCTGACTCCCTTTAATTGTTGGGATATTACTCATGTCTTCCACTGTGAAGACTGACGCAAAGTAAATATTAAATTCTCCAGCTATTTCCTTATCTCCCATCACTAGCCTTCCAGCATCAGTTTGAAGTGGCCCAATGTCTACTTTTGCCTGTCGTTTGTTTCTTATGTATTACATGGATGTTGCCAAGGTTGGAGGATTTGAGCTGCAGGGAGAGGCTGAATAAGCTAGGACTGTTTTCTCTGGAGTGTTGGAGACTGAGGGGTGACCTTATAGAGGTTTATAAAATGATGAAGGGCATGTATAGGATAGATTGACAAAGTATTTTCCCTGGGGTTGGGGAGCCCAGAACTAGAGGGCATAGGTTTAGGGTGAGAGGGGAAAGATATGAAAGAGACCTAAGGGGCAACTTTTTCACACAGAGGGCAGTGCATGTGTGGAATGAGCTGCCACAGGAAGTGGTGGAGGCTAGTACAATTGCAACATTTAAAAGACATCTGAATGGATATATAAATGGAGGGTTTAGAGGGATATGGGCCAAGTGCTAGCAAATGGGACTAGATTAGATTATGATATCTGGTTGGCATGGACAAGTTGGACTGAAGGGTCTTTTTCCATGCTGTACATCTCTATGACTCCATATATCAACTAGCGAAATAAAATATCCTTCTTTACCCTGTTAAAAGTGTTCCTAAGTTTGAACACCTCGGTAAGGTCACCTGTTAACCTTCTCTGCTCCAAAGAGAATAAGCCCAATTTCTTTCATCTTTCCTTCATTCCTTATTCTTAGTATCATTCTAGCAAACCTCCTTTGAACTCTCTCCAGTGTTTAACATCCTTCTTTAAAACAGATGCGCAGAACTGAGCACAATGCTCTAATGATTTGTAGAGATGCAGCATTCTTTTCTTGTTGTTATACTCTGTGACTCTATTTATATATCTCAGGATCCTATAAGTCTTCTTAACAACTTAGAGTTACAAGCCTAGTAACACAGTCACTACTGTATCATACTGTAAATTGGGTGAGAAGGCATTAGGTCGCGAGGGTTCATTTAATTGGTTGACAGAATGTCCAATGATAGTTGTGCATCTACAATCTATGAATCCGGGACAGAGTCTTGTGGGAGATAATTTCTTAAAAAGAAAAGAAATACGTTGAATTCTTAAGAGGCTTGACAGGTTAAACGATGAGAGGATGTTTCCCCTCCTGGGACAGTCTCGGGCCAGAGCACATAGTTTCAGAATAAAGGGGCACCAATTTAAGACTGAGATGAGGAGGACTTTCTTCTCTCAGAGTGTGGTGGGTCTTTGGAACTGCTTGTCACCGAGTCCTTGTGTCCATTGAAGGCCAGGTAGTTTTTTGAGGTGTTGAGGACTCAAGGGTTCTAGTGAAAATGCTGGAAAGTGGACATGAGGAACTCTCAATAAAAATGCTGCCCTTTTTAATGTGCAAATCTGTGCCCTTTTTAATGTGCAAATGATTCCATCATGGTATGTTAGTCACTGCATTCAAAACTTCCTGGGTCTCAACTCCTCAGTATCCTGCTGGGTTTCCGTTAATATTTTTCAGTGCTAGCTTGACCTCTCTTTAAAGCGCTTGGTGGTGTAGCTTTTCTCAGAAGTATTGCACTACTGTGGATCATGATAATTGTCTCACATCATGCATTCTAGACTTAGTATGCCAGTGGTAAAATGTATAACAAAGCTCTCTGTACCCACAAATAATACCAATTTTAAGATTTATGTGACCTTTTTCTTGATGTGTGAACCTTAATCATCAGTGCACACAGGCTCTGCAATCATGGGGACCATTACTGAGGAACCAAAATGACAAATGATCACAAATGTGTGTAAAAAGAATAAGATTGAAAAAGTCTCTTAAAAGGGGAGAGGCAGAGACAGGACACAGAAAGGTCCAGCACAGTACAGGCCCTTTGGCCCTCGATGATGTGCCGGCCTTTTATCCTACTCTAAGATCAGACTTACCTACATACCCTTCACTGTACCATCCAAGAGTCGCTTAAATGTCCCTCATGTATCTGACTCTACTACCACTACCGCCAGTGCATTCCATTCACCTGCCAATATCTGAGTGAAGAACCGACCTCTGACATCTCCTTTAAGCCTTCCTCCAATCACCTTAAAATTATGCCCCTTTGTGATAGACATTTCTGTCATGGGAAGAAAGTCTCTGGCTATCCTCTCTATCCATGCCTCTCAACATTTTGTACACCTCTATCAAGTTATCCTTCTTCGCTCCAATGAGAAAAGGCCTAGCTCCCTCAACTTTTCTTCATAAGTCATGCCCTCCAGATCAGGCAGCATCCTGGTAAATCCCCTTTGCACCCTCTCTAAAGCTTCCACATGTTTCCTTCAATGAGGCGACCAGAACTGAACATGATATTCCAAGTGTGGTCTAATCAGGGCCCCAGAGAGCTGCAGCATAAACTCGCAGCTCTTAAACTCAATCCCTCTGCTAACGAAAACCAACACACCATGGATGGAAATGGTGATGGAGGGAAATCAAGATCTTTGAGCTTTAGCTGGTGAAAGGATGTATTTCACAAGTGGAATAATGACAATCTGGAATGAATAAGAAAAGCAAAGTTCATAGAATCATAAACGTGATGAAATGTAAACCAAAACTCTCTGAATCCACAATTAACACCAACTTTAAGATTTGAACTGTTTCTTAATTTTTCATCAGATGTCAGTGTCACTAACAAGGGCAACGTTTGTTGTCCATCCCTGAAAACTTGGCCATTTTCGAGGTAATTCAAACTCACCCAGATCGTTGTGAGTCTGTAGTCACATGTAAACCAGACAATGTAATGGTGGTTGATTTCCTTTCCTCAAAGGAATTAGTGAACCAGATGAGTTTGTTACACACTCTGGAGTCACATGGAAACCAGATGACGTAATAGTGGCAGAGTTTCTTCCCTCAAAGGAATTAGTGAACCAGATGAGTTTGTTACACACTCTGGAGTCACATGAAAACCAGATGACATAATAGTGGCAGAGTTTCTTCCCTCAAAGGAATTCGTGAACCAGATGAGTTTTTACAGCAGCCAGCAGTGGTTTCATAGTCACCATTACCAATCAATTCCAGGATTTATTGGAAATTTCACCAGGTGTTGTGCTGGGATTTAAGTTCAAATACCCAGAACATTAGGCTGGGTCCATAGGTTATAGATCAGTGACATTACCATCAAGCCACCATTTCCTTCTGGAGAGGTGATGGTGGAGTGGTGAAGGGCTTTAGCAGAGATGTGGTGCTAGAGATAGAGCCAGGATCAAAAGGGGACTTAAATGATGACACATTGCTACATAGGTAGCTATGTTGTATCTGCTCTAACTGGGAGAGGAGTTCTGAATCCCTGAGTAGCCACACACCACTCAGACTTTTCACTCATTTGATTGAGTTACAATTTCAGCCAAGCATTGACCCTTAGTACTGCAGCTGTGGTTTACATTTCAAGCACAGGTACATTTAGTGGTAGAAGTGCAGATGGAGATAGACTAATTGCAAAAGATAGTGATGTAAACAGTAATGGACATTCACATAGAATCAATTACAAATATGATGGATGATAAATTTACAGTTACAGTTTGAGACAAGCGATTGATTGATTTAGAGCTAAGAACAGCTGAGCACCTAATGGAAGGAATTTTATATATATAGTTGGTGATTGAGATCGATTGGACAGCACGGGGGCTCAGTGATTAGCACTGCTACCTCACAGCACAAGGGATCTGGGTTCAATTCCATTCTCGGGCAACCGTCTTTTTGGAGTTTACACATTCTCCCCTACATAGGTTTCCTCTGGTTTCCTCCCACAGCCCAAGGATGTGCAGGTAAGGTTGACTGGCCATAGGAAATATAGGGCTACAATAATAAAGTAGGGGATGGGACTGAGTGGGATGCTGTTCAGAGGTTTGGGGTGGGCTCAGTAGACTGAATATCCTGCCTCCACACTGTGGAGGGATTCTATGAGATTGATACAGATAGAGTTATAGGGAAGGTGTTACCTGGTCATACTTAGTGTAAGATATTCACGGAATCAAATTTCCATGAACACCAAGAGTGTGGAACCTGGGTATGTGAAAGCAACACCCTCCATTCCAAATTGTGGATTTGGAGATTGTCTGTAAAGTTGGGAGGAGTGATACCAACTCAAATGGACATCAAGATAATTGATTACACCACCGCAGAGGTGTTCCGAATGGTGGTACCATGCCTGGGGTCATATTGTTATGAAGGTGTAGGCGTGTACTGTACCTTTAAGAGAGTTGAAAAGTTATCAAGGACTGACAAAGCGCAGAGAGTCCTAAACAAAGTAAGAATGTAACACTTGGTCAAAACAAATAACTGCAGACGAACTGGAATGAAAGAGAGAGAGATGGGGGGAGAGAGAGAGAGAGAGAGAGTGGCACGGTGGCACAGTGGTTAGCACTGCTGCCTTGCAGCGCCAGAGACCCGGGTTCAATTCCTGCCTCAGGCAACTGACTGTGTGGAGTTTGCACGTTCTCCCCGTGTCTGCGTGGGTTTCCTCCGGGTGCTCTGGTTTCCTCCCACAATCCAAAGATGTGCAAGTCAGGTGAATTGGCCATGCTAAATTGCCCGTAGTGTTAGGTAAGGGGTAAATGTAGGGGTATGGGTGGGTTACGCTTCGGCGGGTCGGTGTGGACTTGTTGGGCCGAAGGGCCTGTTTCCACACTGTAAAGTAATCTAATCTAATCTAAATTCAAATTCAGCCAATCAGTTTATATTATGCCCCAAGATACCAAAATCCAATCAAATTTGAATTTAGTATTTTGAGAATATTACAACCAATGAAACAATGTGATGTCTTGGAACATAAAAGTGGATGTTTTGAACAGTTAAAAGAGAAAACTGCCAAGGACATCCTCAAAAATAGACTGCGAATTCAACATATCTCTGAAAGGTACCTATCTGGAAGACGTTTGCACAGCAGAACATCGAAACTGACCGAGAGAAAAACCTACTGAAGAAAATATACAAAGGAGAATTGACAAAACTGATTGGCTTTGAAACATAATTTTTGTTTTTATAAATCATAATCGGGATTTTCTATCAGACCAGTATTGTAGAGAAGGAGGGAAAAGATACGTTTAAGAGAAAAGAGTTGTAAATAATTATTGGTTTTAATATTCTCTGTTAGACTTAAAGAATAAAATTGTTAATTTTACTTTAAATGGTGACCTCTGGGATAGTTCTTTGCCTCTCAAAGTTTACTAGATTACAGCATGAAGTGAGCTTCTCTGTGTGTCGGGGTTAAATTAGCAGAGGGGTTTACCCCGAATTGTAACAATATCAAATTGTAGACGCCAAGCATCTGAATGTGGCCTTGAAGAGAGAGTTGAGAAATAAATGACATAATGTTCAATGTATCTGACACTCCACTTCTAATGAACAATTATGGTGGAATTTAGGAAGTACTCAAAAGGATTCATCTCAACCTTCAGTTTGCTGTAGCTTTTAACTCTAGTGAGTAGAGTCCCAACCAGTTTAACCTTTGCTTATAAGACAACCCCTCCATATCAGGTCACATCTCAGTTCACCTTTTTTGAACTGCCTCCAATAAAATGTTACCTTTCCTGATGTGGTATCTTTTCTTCAGACTTTCTGAATGCAACAAGATTAAGAAACGCAACCTATTTAGGCCAAACAAAAGGAAATCTGTAACCTTTACGAGTACAATCTATCGACAACTTGACTTTCCATAACATTAAAATTAGACAGGCATGCTCCATCGCAACCATAGGAAGCTGAATGCTTCCTCACACTTATCTCCGCAATGCATTTTCAATTGAACAACACTTCTTATTCAAGGAAAGGTTTTTCAAACAGTTAACCAACAAAGGCCTCTCTCAGCCACAGGGAAGAGAAAAGGAGTCTTCAAATCTTCATTGATAGACCTTACTTCTTCCTCTGTCTTGAATATTGAACTTTCTGACACCTCAAGCTCAGAGAGAGATCCTCTTGGACATTCCATCCACATCAAGCAAGTGGAACATGAATTTGACATGAATTATTCTTGTACTAATTCTGCTTCAATTTTCTACAGAGATATTTCAGACACATCAAACATTCAAAACATACAGGAACGGATCACAGAGTGCTTGTGAAACTCTGCTGGCTTGAACAGGATTGCCCCAAAACTAAAACATATACAGAGACGAGGCTTACACACAAGTACATTTCTCCAAGTTATCTTTAACAACGTGGACATGTTTTCTGGAGCAGGTCACCAGTCTGTTGTAATATGGGCCAAATGTCAGCAAGTGTGACTAGATAATATTGGAAAACTTGGTCTGTTTTCATGCTGTATGACTCTATAATTCCAACTGCAACTGTAAGTTGTTGATGAAGCTTTATTTATGATTTTTATAATTCTTTCCATAAGTTTAATTTTTATATTTATTTTATATGGTGCCAGGTAAGGTAATATCTGGCTTCAGTGTCGAGAGTGTGGTGCTGGAAAGGCACAACAGGTCAGGTACCATCCGAGGAGCAGGAGAATTGATGGTTTGGGCATAAACTCTGAGCAAGTTGTTGGAAGGAATCCTGAGGGACAGGATGTACATGTATTTGGAAAGGCAAGGACTGATTAGGCTTTGTGCGTGGGAAATCATGTCTCACAAACTTGATTGAGTTTTTTGAAGAAGTAACAAAGAAGATTGATGAGGGCAGAGCAGTAGATGTGATCCATATGGTCTTCAGTAAGGCATTCGACAAGATTCCTCATGAGAGACTGATTAGCAAGGTTAGATCTCATGGAATACAGGGAGAACTAGCCATTTGGATACAGAACTGGCTCAAAGGTAGAAGACAGAGGGTTATGGTGGAGGGTTGTTTTTCAGACTGGATGCCTGTGACCAGTGGAGTCCCACAAGGATCGGTGCTGGGTCCTCTACATTACATAAAAGTGACCTTGGTGTGCAGGTTCATAGCTCCTTGAAAGTGGAGTCGCAGGTAGATAGGCTAGTGAAGAAGGCATTTGGTATGCTTTCCTTTATTGGTCAGAGTATTGAGTACAGGAGTTGGG
>NC_057721.1:74871861-74889198 GCF_004010195.1 Chiloscyllium plagiosum
CCTTGGGTCGGGGAGTCCAGAACTAGGGGGCATAGGTTTACGGTGAGAGGGGAAAGATATAAAAAAGACCTACGGGGCAACTTTTTCATGCAGAGGGTGGTTCATGTATGGAATGAGCTGCCAGAGGAAGTGGTGGAGGCTGGTAAATTACAACATTTAAGAGGCATTTGGATGGGTAGATGAATAGGAAGAGTTTGGATGGATATGGGCCGGGTGCTGGCAGTTGGGACTAGATTGGGTTGGGATATCTGGTCGGCATGGACGGGTTGGACCGAAGGGTCTGTTTCCATGCTGTACATCTCTATGACTCTATGACTCTATTTGGCTTTAGCTCATTGAATAGTTTTAAATAACATTACTGATCAGTTCAAAGCCATCAGATGTATTTTTCTTTGGAATCCTTCATCAAGGCCATGTTTGACTGAAATCAAGCAACTCTCTTGGGTATTATCTCCAATTCCCTCTTATCCTTCAATGCAGTGATGAAGGTATCTCCACGGTCACAGGAGCAATGGGCCAGTGGACCTCTCAGCACTTCAGCTGAGTTTTTAAGATGATGTCATAAACATTGGCAAAAGTCGGAGTCTTGAAGACTTATCTACTTTCACACCTTCTAGAATTGATAACACCTCCTGCTTACTAAACTCAATCCTTTCAAGTCTAATAGTCTGTATCTCAGTCTTCTCCTCTACAATATTCTCCTTTTCCTGAGTGAAAACAGATGAGAAATATTCATTTAGCACACTCCGATCTCCACAGCGTCCAACTTCTGTCTTTGACTTGCCCGTCCCCTACCTTAGTCATCCCTTTATTCCTTACATACCTATAGAAAGCTTTATGGTTATCCTTTATTCTACCTGCTAGAGGCTGCTCATGTCCCCTCCTTGGTCTTCTTAACTCTCTCGCTAAAGCCTTACTAGCTCCGCTGTAACCTTCCTTTGCTTCATCTCAATCATCTCACCTCAATTTCATGCAAGCCTCCCTCTTCTGCTTAACCAAGAGATACAATTTCTTTAGTAAACCACAGTTCCCTTACTTTGTCACTTCCTCTCTGTCTGACAGGGGCATACCTATCAAAGACACGCAATATTTGTTCCTTAAACCAGATCCACATTTCAATTGTCCCCACCCCTGCATTTTGCTGCCCCATTCTATGCCTCCTCAGTCTTGCCTAATTTCATTATAATTGCCCTTTCCCCATCTATAACTCTTGCCCTGTGGCATATACCTATTTCTTTCAATCGCTGAACTAAATGTAACTGAATTATGGCCACTCTCTCCAAAGTGCTCACCTATCACTAAATCAAACTCCTGGCTTTGTTCGTTATCAAGTACCAGATCCAGTGTGGCCTCCCCTCTTGTCGGCCCTTCAATACAATGTGTCAGAAAAACCCCCTGCACACATTGGACTAAAAGTGAATTTTCCGATGTACTAGAGTTATAGCATTTCCAGTCAATGTAGGGGAAGTTAAAACCATCCTGTTCCTTTCACTCCTGCCCAGAATCGATTTGCCAATCCTGTCCTCCACCTTCCTTGAACTTTGCAGAGGCCTATTAAAAAAAAATCCCAGCAGAGTGACCTCTTCTCTTCTGTTTCTAACCTCAGTAGACAAGTCCTCATCAAAATGTTTTTTCAGCCACTGTTATACTGTCCTTAACTAACAAAGCCACACCTCCTCCTCTTTTACCACCTTCCCTGATCTTAATGAAAGATCTAAACCCTGGAACCTGCAACATCCAATCCTGACCTTGCTCTATCCATGTCTTAGTAATGACTACAACATCGAAGTCCCATGAACAATCCATGCTGCAAGGTCACCTACCTTATTCCGCTATTCCTGGCCCTGAAGTAGCCACACTTCAAATGAGCTTGTTGTCTGCAGCACACTCCTGTGGTCGTGAAATCCTGTCTGTGCGCTCCCCACTCTTATCCTCCTGTGGAATGGAACTACAGCACAGGTTCCTACCCTCCTGCTGAGCTAGTTTAAACCCACCCTATTAGCACCAGCAAATTTCCCAGCCAGGATATTAGTACTCCTCTGGTTCAAGTAAAGACCGTCCTGTTTGTAGAGGTCCCACCTTCACCAGAATGAGCCCCAAGTATCCATAAACCTGAAACTCTCCCTCATGCACCATCCCTGCAGCCACATGTTCAGCTGATATCTCATCCTGTTCTTTACATCACTATCACATGGCGCAGGTAACAAACCAGAGATAACAACTTAGTTTGTTCTCGCTCTCTGCTTCCACCCAAGCTCCCTGAAATCCTGCCTTACATCCCAATCCATCTTTCGATGTCATTGGTACATATATGGACCAAGACTTGGGGCTGGTCACCCTCTCCCTTCAGGACCCCAAAGTCACAATCTGAGACATCACAGCACCTGGCACCACTGGGAGGCAACACACCAAACGCGAGTCTCTTTCATTCCCAACAAACCTTCGATCTGACCCTCTAACAATAGAGTTCCCAATGAGTAACACTCTCCTCCTTTCTCCCCTTCCCCTCTGTGCAACAGGGACAGACTCTGTGCCAGAGGCCTGCACCCCAGTGCATGTCCCTAGTAAGTCGTCCCACTCAATAGTATCCAAAATGATATACTTGTTTTTCAGGGGAACAACCACAGGGGATCCCTGCACTGACTGTTATTTTCCCCCTTTTTAATAGTTACCCAGCTTTCTTCATGCCTAGGAGTAAATACTTCCCTGTAACGCTTAGCTATCACAAACTCTGCCTCCCGAATGATCCAAAGTTCATCCAGCAAACGCTCCAGTTCCCTAACATGGTCTTGGACGAGTGAGTGTTGGATGCACTTCCTGCAGATGTACTTGGATGGGACACTAATGGTGTCCCTCACCTCAAACATCATGCAGGAGGAACATTCTTCTCCCTGCACTGCCATCCCTGCGAGTCCCCTTATCAGAAAGTTAAAGAAAATGAAGAGAGGCTTATCTGATGTGTCCCTAGTGTGTAAGGTTAGAGGAGGTGGATGGGTGGGAGGCCCTACAGGGGTAGGGGCTTGGGTTTAGAAAACATTCACTTATATAGCTGAGGGGGAAAAAAAGAGGTCCTTCCTTTCCCAGAAACCTTTGCTCTCCAAGGTGCTGCCACTGCCGATGCTCGCATTAAGATTTCAATGTTTTCAATCAGTGACTCGCCTTTCCTGATAGGCCCCTGGTCCAAGCTTCCACTCTTCCTGCTGCTGGCAACTGAAATTGTGAGCTGATTGTCCAGCACAGTGCTGAGGGAATGCTACGTTGTCAGAGATGCTGCTTTCTAGATTCAATATTAAATTGAAGCACTGAATAGGTTCTCAGGTGGATCCCGATGCATTATGTTGAAGAAGAGCAAAGGGATTGTCTTCAGTCATCTATCCCACTACCAAGCCTGAAAAGAGATTACCTGCTCCATATCACATGTTACCTGTGGGATTTTTCTCTGTCCAAACTTAAATATGGAGTTTCTTGCAAAAGAAGATTAATTAGACTTCAAAAAAGTACTTTGTTGTTTGTAAGAGATAATCTGATATCATGAAAGAACTTTTATGTACATGTCTTTCTTGGTTTACATTATTGCCTTGTTGGATTGATGCGAGGGAGACCCTGTTGTACAGGCTCAGATTCATTTTAAACCCTATCTGAAGCGACACTACCAATTTGGCACACTAGCTTGGTAACATCTTACTGATGCACTTGAGTCCAAACTGTTAGTAATAGTGTTGTCCAGTGAGCTAAAGCTAATATCTGTCAGGTTCAAGAGATGGTGACAAGGACATTATAAAATTACTAGGTAAAAACAATGACTGCAGATGCTGGAAACCAGATTCTGGATTAGAATGGTGCTGGAAAAGCCCAGCAGTTCAGGCAGCGTCCGAGGAGCAGGAAAATCGAGGTTTCGGGCAAAAGCCCTTCATCAGGAATAGCATTATAAAATTACTGCCCATTGCTTCCTTTGTATTCTCTTATATGAGACATGAAGTGCTTCTGTTTTCTTCCCAAGGTCACATGGTCCCAAGATTGCAAATTCAGTCAGGTACAGCAGGGTAGCACCAACCCATTGCCCATGAGCCAATTGTTGATGCTTCTAAAAATCTGTAAGTTATACCTTCAGCTTGAGCAACAGGAAATAGATGAGTCAAGTTTCTCCAATGTTCACACCTTGTTTTAATATGATTAGCCATTTACCGTTTGCTTTGGTATCACAGGCATAATTCCTTTGAGTTTTTGCTTGTCTTAATCCTTCCTTTGTGATGCTCAGTTCTTTTCCTTTACATTAGAGTTGGACTTTTAGCTTGATTAATCCAAGCTAATTGGTTGACCGTGGATGCCTAATTAGACAAATGGTCCTCAAGGGGCAGAAAAAAATTGGAGAAATAAATGTGCAACACACAAGGTCAATTTCAGTCTGTAAGGGTTCTTTCATTACACTAATGAGTTAGAACATATGAACATAACATAAGAATGTAAAAATCAGGAGCAGGAGTAGGCAATTCAGCCCCTCAAGCCTGCTCTGTCATTTAATACAGTCATGGCTGATCTTATCTCAGTCTAAACTCCACTTTCCTCACCGCTTTCTGTAGTGACTGGAATCAAGTGGCTCTCATTGACTATGAGATCCTTAATTGGGGTTGTTAACATGGGTCAATCAGGGGCCCTTGGCTGACAGATATAAACAGGAGATTCCCTTCCAACTCTATTTTGATTTAGTCCCTACCCTCCCCTTCACTGTTTTGATCACACAGCACTGCCCTTTGATGTGAAGGGCAGTATTTGTCACTGGCCACCCGTGTGTTTTCCTATCTTCCTGGTGGTGGAAATTGAATAAACATTTGTGCACTTTGTGTCTTCCACTGTGTCTCACACCTGCACACACACACCATGGGTGCTGGGGATAATATAAGCACTACCGCACTTAGGTGGTAGTGTGGGGGTTAAAGGGGAAAAATAAAGAATTAAAAAATATATAAAAAGAGAAAAATAAACAGGAGATTCCCTCCAACTCTATTTTGATTTAGTCCCTACCCTCCCCTTCACTGTTTTGATCACACAGCACTGCCCTTTGATGTGAAGGGCAGTGCTTGTCACTGGCCACCGGGTGTTTTCCTATCTTCCTGGTGGTGGAATTTGAATAAAGATTTGTGCACTTTGTGTCTTGCACTGTGTCTCACACCTGTACATACACACCATGGGTGCTGGGGAAAAAAATAAGCACTACCGCACTTAGGTGGTAGTGTGGGGGTAAAGAAAAATATAAAGGAGGGAAAAAAAACAGGAGATTTGGGTGCCAGAAAAAAAATTTAAAAAAAATAAACAGGAGATTCCCTCCAACTCTATTTTGATTTAGTCTCTACCCTCCCCTTCACTGTTTTGATCACACAGCACTGCCCTTTGATGTGAAGGGCAGTGTTTGTCACTGGCCACCCGGGTGCTTTCCTATCTTCCTGGTGGTGGAACTTGAATAAAGATTCGTGCACTTTGTGTCTTTCACTGTGTCTCACACCTGCACACACACACCATGGGTGCTGGGGAAAAAAATAAGCACTACTGCACTTAGGTGGTAGTGTGGGGGTTAATAAATAAATTAAAAAAAAAGGAGTGTAAGGGTAGTGTAAAATAAAATAAAAAAAAATAAAAACAAGAGTGTTAAAGGTACTGTTCGTTCTGAGAGCTGGCTCTTAAAAAAAAATAAAGAGGAGATTCATAATGTCTCCTCAGTCTAGGGACTGACTCAGAGCTGGGCTGGTCAAGGATAGTGCACTATACACAAGTCAATAAAGGGCAACCTGGTGACAGGATACTGGCCTCTGTGTAGTTATTTCACTCTCCATAAACCGTTAATAATTTTAAAATATATCTGCTTCTTAAATCTATTCAATGTCCCAGCATCCATTACACCCTGTGATAGTGAATTATACCACATGAGGAAACATCTCCTCCATGTCAATTTTGTTAATTCCCTTCAGCTCTTACATACCTCAATTATATCTCCTCTCATGTTTTCTAAACTCCAGAGTGTAAAGACCGAAGCTGTTCAATCTGTTTCATAAGACAAAGCTCTCGTCTATGCTGTTAATTACTGGATATTGGGTACCAAAACATTCAGACTATGTCTGGTAGTGACCACTATTACTAAGTGAAAATCTCATACTGACCTGACATCTGTCACAATTAGATTCACTGCAGTTCAATAGTGTTTCATATTAAAACATTCAAATCACAATCCAGAACATCTTTACAGTTTGACCTAATGTCCTGCCACATTACAGAAAGATACTGATGTAACTTGCAAGGAAATGTCTGAGACCCATGAACTCGGTTGCAGGCCTGTGTTCAGTGATGTTCCATAGCGATCAGTGCTGAGTCCACTGCTGTTTGATATTTACATAAATGTTTTGGATGAAAATATGGGAAGCATAGTTAGTAAGCATGCTAAATTGGTGGCATTGTAAACAATGAAGAAAGTTATCTAAGAGTAAAGAGGGATCTTGATCAGCTGGGCCAATGGGCAGATGAAATTTAATTCAGATTAACGTGAGGTATCGAGAGTGTGGTGCTGGAAAAGCACAGCAGGTCATGTAGCATCCCAGGAGCAGGAGAATTGATGCCTCGGGCAAAAGCCCTTCAACAGAAATGATGAAGAAGGGTTTTGTCTGAAATATCGATTCTCTTGCTCCTCGGATGCTGCCTGACCTGCTGTGCTTTTCCAGCACCACACTCTAGACTCTGATCTCCAGCATATGCAGTTCTCACTTTCACCCAAATGTGAGGTATTGCATTTTGGTAAAGCAATCAGGGCAGGACTTATATAGTTAATGGTAGGGCCCTGGGGATTGCTATCAAATAGAAAGACCTAGGAGTTCAGGGACATAGTTCCTTTTATGTGGCATCACAGATAGACAGGATGATGAAAGGGGCTTTTAGCACGCTTGCCTTCATCAATATGAGCATTAAGTATAGGAGTTGGTACGTCATGTTATGGCTGTACAAATCGTTGATGAGGCTACTTTTGAATGCTATGTACAGATCTGGTCGCCCTGTTAGAGGAAGTAAATGATTGAATTGGAAAAGATGCAAAAAAGATTTACAAGAATGATACGGGGATTGGAGGGTTTGAGGTATAAGGAAAGACTTCATAGTTGGGATCTTTCTCCCCTGCAACATAGGAGGTTGAGGCGTGATCTTAAAGAAGTTTATAAAATCATGAGGGGCATAGATAAGGTGAAGGTCTTTTCCCTAGGCTAGGGGAATTCAAAACTGGAGGCCTTAGGTTTACAATGAGAGGAGAAAGATTTAACAGGGATCTGAGGGGCAACTTTTTCACACAGAAGGTGATGCATATTTGGAGTGAACTGCCAGAAGAAATGGTAGACGCAGGTACAGTTACAACATTTAAAAGACACTTGGTCAGGTACATGAATAGGTAAGATTGAGAGAGATATGGGCCAAACGCAGGCAAATGGGACTGGATTGGTTTCTGCAGTCTGGCCGTTATGGATGAATTAGGCTGAAGGGCCTGTGTCTGTGCTGTATGACTCTAGGACTCTATGACTTGATACATATTGACAAAGAAGCATATTTGGTCCATCTCATTTTATTAATCTAAAACAGCCCTCCTCTCAGTGTCCCTTTGGTACACTCTGATCATTTTCCAATATTTCATGGCTTCACTCGTCTTCTTGGGAATCCATTCGAAAGATGAATGATACCTGTGTGAAGAAACTCTTCCTGATATCAGTCCCGAAGTTGCCTGTTACTCAATAATGGAGAAAGTTAACCAAAAAAATAAATTTAAAGTCCAAGTGAGTTGTGAATTTTAACACTGTATTACTCCATCTGCCTTTCACTTCTCTTGAAGTTCTTCTCTCGACTGTATGAAAGGACTCTTCCTGCAGTGCTATTCCACAATGCTCACCTGCTCTTCTGCATTGTCTTCAAGCAACTATATTTTAAGATCAACCTATTCAGTGTTGGTTGCTTTTTCCGCTGTTTCTGAGCTTCTCTTCGCTCAATATCCAAGAGGTTGGATCAATATTTCACAGTAATCATAGGAACATAGCAACATAAGAATGGGAGTAGGCTATTCATCCCCTCAAGCCTGTTCCACCATTCAATGAAATCATTGCTGATCTGTCGCCTAATTCCATATTGTGAAAGTGAGGACAGCAGATGCTGGAGATTAGTGTGGTTCTGGAAAAGAATAACAGGTTAGGCAGCATCTGAGGAGCAAGAGAGTCGATGTTTCGGGCAAAAGCCCTTCATCAGGAAGGGCTAATTCCATATGTCTGTCTTTGGCCCATTCGATGGAAAACAGAATGACCACAACTTATTAATATTAATATGTATTGTTTCTATGTATATATTTGACACTGAGTCTCATTGGGGAGATATTAGGTCAGAAAACAAAGTTTTTGTCAAAAGGGTAGGATTTAAGGAGCCCTATAACATGTGAGCGAACTCCAGAGATTTAGGGAGAGAGTTCCATTACAGCTGAGGACTAAAGATGGACTAAACAAAATCAGGGATGGGTAATAGGTCAGAATTAGAGGAATGCAGAGATATTGGAGGTTGGGGCATCTACAGATAAAGTGAGAGGATAGGGTAGGGAGGTATTCAAAACAAGGTTAAGAATCAATTTATTTCATTTCACCCGACTCTAGTTCTGACAATACTCTTTGGGACTAAGTGTAGTATCTGCACTACCATGTTGACTGAGGTCAGTGAACTCAATGCAGCTAGGGGCTTTTACTGTTCAGTATGGGTGATGTGCCACTTACACATGAGCCAAACCTTCTGCAAATGGAACAGTAGAGGGTGTCTTGCCTTCATCATCCTTTGGTAGTGATGACTGATTACTGTGATTCCTAAAGACGAGAATACAGGTAGCGATAGCGATAAAACTCTATTAGCATTCTGCTGGTGGGAAGTGGAGCTATTTAAAAGCCTCAGATTCTCACTAACGCAATGTTGCAGAAATTAAATTATTCAAAGGATTTGATGTAAATACTTTTATTTACATATTCCCAGTATTTAATTTCTTGAATGCTGCTTGTAGACAGAAGGTCCATGAGAAAAGCCAAAACACAAATTACATAAAGAGTAAAGTAGGATTGCAGTCTCTGTATGCTGTTTATTGACTCTGCAAGCTGTTGCAAAACTGGCCTCAGACACTTGAGGGGAGATGATTAAAATCTGTTATTCAAGACTCAGAATGGAAAATGCTTGGACACTAAGGAAAATGAAAATGATGATTGTTCCTGAAAGCCTTTGATGCATTTTGAATTGCTATATGAGATAAAGAAACATGAGCATTTTTATGGCACCTTCCATGTCCTCAAACAGACTCTCAGTTGATCTTAGCTAATGAAGTGCAGTCACTGTTGCCTCAGTTATGCAGAGCATTGATGAGACCACATCTAGAATACAATGTGCAGTTTTGTCCTGCTTAGTATGGAAGGATCTGAATGCGTTAGAGCAGTTCAGAGGCAGACAACTAGATTAATATCTGTAAGGAGTGTGTTGTCTTATGAGGAAAGGTTGAACAAACTGCATTTGTTTTCATCAGAGTTTATCAGAATGAGGGGTGATGATTGAACTTTTAAGATCCTGAATGGTATTGACAAGGTGGACATAGAAAAGATTCCTCCTCATGTACAGATATAAGGAGCAGTGCATTAAAATTAGGGATCATTCTTTAATACAGAGAGGTTTCTTCTCTCTGTGTTTTGCAATTTGGAACTCTCTGTCTCAGAAGGTGATTGAGGTGGGAGTCATTGAATAACATCATGGCAGAAGTAGATAGTTTCTCGTTCAGGTAGTTAGAAATATGGAATTCTGAACACAAACAAATCAATCGTGATCCTATTGAATAATGGGGCAGGTTTGAAGGGCTTATGGCTTACTTCTGTTCCTGTTTTAGGTGCTCCTATGAGGTTCATGGAAACCGTTGGAGCTTTCAATGATTATGTTTGATCTCATGAAAATGTATACTGTTATGAAAGGGTTTCAGAAACTACTCTTTACTTCTGAAAAGAGTCTGGGTCTCAGTTACCTTCTCAGGATAACAAGGTAAAAACAATGACTGCAGATGCTGGAAACCAGATTCTGGATTAGTGGTGCTGGAAGAGCATAGCAGTTCAGGCAGCATTCAAGGAGCAGCGAAATCTTTGACGTTTCGGGCAAAAGCCCTTCATCAGGAATAAAGGCAGTGAGCCAGGACAACAGACCAGCCATTTCGGAATGAAATGAGGAGGAATTCTTCCACTTAGAGAGTGGAAAGTCTTTGGAGTTCTCTAACCCAGAGGCCTATGGATGCTCTATGATTGAGAATGGTGACAAGGAAAATTGCAGAATATCTATCAATAAAGATCAACCACAAATGGTGGTGGGAATGAATGGAAGGTGGAATCCAAGTAAATAAAAGAATAGTGGGGCAGGTTTTATGGCTTGAAAGGCCTAGTCATGGTCCTATTTCTCATGTTCTGATGGGAGAGAGTGTACATTACTCTCTACACATTGCATGTAGTGAGATTATTAAATGAATTCTTTACGATCTTGTTTGGTGTTTCATTTCAACGAATGGTTGAGAAAATATGTCACATTAGCAAAATATTTCTTCCTTTTCCCTTAGAAAGAAAGTATGGTTCAGTTGAAGTTTTGAACAATGATCTTTGTTTGTTGGTGTTTAATACTAGTTCCTGCCATTGACCAAATAAATCTAATGTGGGGTACATTTACATCCTCAGTAGTTTATAAAACACAGGTATAAAATATTCATTGCATAGCTATATATCAACAACACTATATTTTCTTTGACTTCAGGTTTTCCGCACAGAGGTAATAAAACATCTCCTCCAACAACACAATAAAAAAATGCAAGAAAGAGAGAGAAAAAAGCAAGAGAGAGAAAAAGCACACAAGAAAGAAAGAAATGAAGAAACATGGAAAAAGGAAATAAAAGGTGGATGGAGATAGAAGAAAGGAACAAATTCAAAACAAAAAGACAGAAGGTATTGAAGTCCATTGTAAATTGTAACCTCTATAGCTCATTTAAATGCCACTGATCCAATTCCTTCCCAGAACCAACAGGAAAAGACTCAATGATGCAAAGAAAAAGCAATCAAATCGAAAAATGATGGAAGTGCTTTGAGCTGGTCTTGCATATCTTCATATGGAACTGCAATCCAGACCAATATCAGCATTTCTGAGTTAAACTTGTTTTCACTCTTGATTTTTTTTTCTTTTGAGACTAGCTGCTTGATTTCATGACAATGATGAGATTGGAGCCATCTGGAGGTCCCCACTGATAGCAACATTGGGTGTGGAGAAATCAGTTCAGGGGAGACCTCGACTTGCCTTCTAGGATGCTCAGAGAAGCAATACATTTCTGCTGACTTCACTGTGGGAATTCTTCAGGTTATTAAGGCTGAACTTTCCCATTTGCAGTGAACCTGTTTCAGCAAGTGAATTTTATGATCTACAATCCACTGTCAATTTGAGTGACATTCCCACACAATATTCCACTCTTCTCCTGATTAATTTGCATGGGGGCTGTTAGGTACTTCTCTTGTGGAAGTGAAGTGCCCACAGACGGCAATCTCCTGCCATCAATTTACCCTTTATTTACATGTGGTGAGTCCTTGACACTGATCCAGCTCCCTCAGAGCCAGCACTCAGAGTGAACAGAACCTCTGACGCTCATGTTCGTATCTCTCAGCCAGGGCTCCTTGAGTGCATCAGATTAACAATGAACTCACATTCCATGAGGTCCACTTGGTTGACCTCATCACACTTGCCACAGCTTCTGGTGTACTACCTCAGATGCTACAAGCCATGAATTCACTCTCACCCTGTGGTGCCAAACCATTATCATCGAAGACATGGCTCAGAAGAAAGACCAGCTTGTTCCCTGCTCTCCAGGCAGAGACCTGGAGGTGTTGGTGTACTGGGTAGTGGACAGGAGGAGATTCCTATTTCCAGTCGACAATCACAGAGACTGCCAGCCTGGCACAGACTTCAGCAAGAGTAAGTGCCATCATTTAGTCTCCGTCATCTCACCCTCTAGCAGGGCCACTGCTCTCTCCAACTCCGGCACAGCTCAAACCTCTCAGAGAGGACTCACAGACTGCCATCCTTGCATGTAGCATGTCTCCTTGACAGGTCTTATTTGACCAAACTATGAACCCTTCCTGCCCTCTGCACTTTGTACCCATTCACTGGGATCATCTCACCACCTCTCCTGCACAAACTTGACCACTAACTCATTTTCCATGCACTTCCACCATACTCAACAGCTCTGTTTGTCACATGGCAGGGAAGAAATGACCCATAACTAGGTTGAGAGTCAAAGAATGGTAAGAAGTAGTGGATTCCAGGCTTCTCACTCTGAGTGAGAAGGAAATCCTAGCTTTTTCAGCAGAAGAGCTGAACTGTCCATGAAGGCATATAGAGACCTCAAAAAGCAACTGCAAGCCACTGCAAGCACCCAGCAAGCCCCCATAAAGCAGTCTTTACCTCAGCTGACTAAAACTGCCCCTAACAATTTTAGTTATTGCATCATTAACTTGTGATCCCACAGGGCAAGGTTTCAGCTTCATAGAACAAAGAAAAAACAAAGACTAAGTCAGAAAGAAAAACCCTTCCACTACTACGCTCTGCTTTCTATGACCAAGCCAGTACTGTTTCCATTTTACCAGCTCACTGCGGATTCCATTTGAGTTCATCTTTTGTATCAGCCTGCCATAAGGCACCTTGACAAAGGCCTTGTTGAAGTCAATGTAGACAACATCCACCACCCTGGCCTTATCAATCATCTTTGTCACTTCCTCAAAGAACTCAATCATACAAAGCCATGCTAGGTTTATGAACGTGTCCATTTTTTTAACAAAAAATAGCGTAATTCCCATTCCTAAGAATCTTCTCCATTAATTTCCCTACCACTGATCCAGGCCTGTCATTTCCTGGATTATTGCTGTTGCCCTTCTTAAACAAAGCATTAATATTGGTTATTCTCCAATTCTCTGAGACCTCCCCTGTGATGAAAGACAATACAAGAATTTTATAGGTTTCTCTCCAGCAACTTCCTCCCTTAGTATTCTGGGATACATCCCATCAAGTCATGGGGATTTGTCTACCTTAAATGTTTTTCAAAACGCCCTGCACCTTCTCCTCTTTTATGTGAACATAACCGTCTCAAGACTCATCAACCCCAATGTCCTTCTCCTTTGTGAATATCGATGCAAAGTACTTGTTAAGGATCTCTTCCACTTACTCAGGCTTGATGCATAAATACCCTCTTTTGTACTTGGGTGGGCCTTTTATTTCCCTAGCTATGCCGCTGCTCCTTATATACATATAAAATGCCTTGGCATTTTCCTTAAACCTGTTTGCCACTGACATTTCATTTTCGCTCTCCGAACTCCTTGTTTAAGTTCTTTCTTTACATTCTTCAAGGGCTGTGTCTGTCTTCAACTTCCTAAGCCTTATGTATGTCTCCTTTTTCTTTTTGACTAAGCTCACAATTTTTCTTGTCATCCAAGGTTTCCAAATCTTGCCATCCTTATCCTTCATTTTCACAGGAATCTGCTCCTCCTGAATTCCAGTCAACTGGCCTTTAAAAGACTCCTACATGACAGATGCAGCCACCAGTCTACATTCCCCAGTTCTTATTGTGGTAGCTATCCTTTCCATAATTTAACACTTCACTCATAGACTACTCATATCCTTATCCATAAGTAACTTCAAGCTTGTGGAATTATGATCATTATTTGTTCGGGTTTGTTTTCACTGGAACGCTGGAGGTTGAGGGGTGATGTGATAGCAATTTATAAGATTATGAAAGGCATGGATAGAGTGGAAAGTATGAGGCTTTTTCCCAGGGTGCAGGAGTCAATTACTAGGGGACAGAGGTACAAGGTACGAGGGGGAAAGCTTAAAAGAGATGCGCAAGGCAAGTTTTTCACACAAAGGGTGGTGAGTGCTTAGAAAGTGCTGCCAGAGGAGATGGTGGAAGCAGACACAGTAGCAGCATTCAAGAAGCATCTGGACAAATACATGAATAGGAAGGGAATAGAGGGACACGGATCCTGTAGGTGAAGACAGTCTTCGTATGGAAGGATAAAATATGTCAGCACAGGCTTCGAGGGCCAAAGGGCCTGTTCCTGTGCTGTATTGTTCTTTAATCTTTGTTCTTATTCCCGAAATGCTCCCCCACTGAAATTTCAAACACCTCACTCATTTTCTAATACCAGGTAGGTATGACCCCTTCCTGATTGGACTACTTACATGTTGTTTCAAGAAACTCTCCCAAATGCACCTACCAAATTCCCCACAGTTCAAGCCCCGGGCACTTTGTAAGTCCCAGTCAATACAAGGGGAGTTAAAATCGCCTACAACAACTCTGTTGTTTTTACATGTTTCCATAATCTGTCCTCCAACACCCGCTGGCTGTTGGGAGACCTATTGTACAATTCCATCAAAATGATTGCACCCTTTCTATTGTTGAGCTGTACCCATATGGCCTCGCTAGATGAGACTTTCTAATGTGGCCTCCCTCAGTACAGCTGTGATATTCTCCCTTAACAATAATGCAACTTCCCCACCCCTCTTACATCCCTCTTTATTTCAACTGAAATATTTCAGTCCTGGTATATTAAGCTGCCAGTTTTGTCCCTTTCTCAACCAAGTCTCTGTAATAGCTACAACATCATACTTATCTGCACGAATCCAACGCCTTACCTGTTAGACTCATTGGCCTTAAAACAAATGCACTTCAGACTGCCACTCCTGCTGTGTTCAGTAATGTCTCCCTATTCTTGCCCTTAGTCATCCTGGCCTTAGTCTGTCACTCCTCCTCATTCATGTCACTTGCTGTTCTGGTTCCCACCTTCCATGTTGACGCCAGCAACTTGCAGATTCCGTCTGTTATGCGCAGATTTCCCTCCACCCTTCATGGTTCCTTTTGTGTTGCTGTCCCTGTGGCTCCTGTGATCTTTTCAAGCTCTGCCCATTTCTTTCGAGGCTTTTATATAGCAATTGATTTCCCCACTTTATCCCGTAACTTTAGAAATTGATGAGATGGGTGATCTACTGATGATGTCTCTTGTGGATGAAGAGCTGAGGAGGATGGTGTCCATGGAGCAAGCAGGGAAGTTATTGTGAAGGAGCAGATACATGATGCACAGAACAAGCCCTCAGCAATCTACAGCAACTGGGTTCCTGATTTATATGTTAGAAATTACATTGAGAATTTAGTTAAAAATCACACAACACCAGGTTATAGTCCAACAGGTTTATTCGGAAGCACAGGCGTTTGGAGTGCTGCTCCTTCATCAGGTGGTGAGCAGCGCTCCAAATGTTAGTGCTTCCAAATAAACCTGTTGGACTATAACCTGTGGTGTTATGTGATTTTTAACTTTGTCCACTCCAGTCCAACACCGGCGTCTCCAAATCATTGGGAATTTAGTCAACCATATTCCCAGGTGAATATTCTGGGAGCAGGGATTTGAATTAACTTCAAGCCTAGCTGTCTAATTGACTTAAGTAAATGATTGCTCTTCCACTTTTAAGAGTAGTTTAGAATCAGACACATTGAATATGGACTGGAATCACAATACAGTCAGATCTGATAGGATAAACAGTTATTCTTGACTGAAGGGCATTAATGAGCCAGTTGGTTTATCATGACAGCAGTGATTTTATTTCCAGATTTGAGGGATTTGTATCAGTTATTTCCTGGTACTGCTAACTTGCCAGCACACATTCTGTGCACTTTGAGCATGTCAAATCTGCATCAAATATTGGTTGATTCCAGGTTTGAATGCAAGGTCAAATTGAGCTTATTATAAAGGGGACCTGCTGAGCTGCAAACTTATTAGGAAATAAAATGGTCACATTAAAATAAAAATCAAAAGGAAAGATAACCACTTTGAAATTGTTGCAGTCCAGTCTTTAATTACTGCATTAAGATTTTACAACGCAAGCTGCATCAGCTGGCATTTTGATTTCATTGTTGTTGGGAAATATGATTACAAATTCTCAAGAGCTCTTAAGAGCCTCCTTAATGGTCGTCAGGCTGCTCGATTGCAACTTTCAATTTCACGTTGAGTGCATATCTTTTCACTTTTAATTTATTATTGAAATGATAATCCATGCAGCTCTTAATCAGAAAATTAAATGCTAAAATGTATGAGTTAGTGATTGGCTTTGGTGCACAATTATCCTTTAAGAAAAGGTCTTTTCTTTTCTCTCTGTATGCGTTAAGTCTCCGTTCAATGAAATGGATTAATAAATGATTTGCTTTTTCTGCATTTTTAATTGGCTTCCTTTCACTTTGGCAGTTTCTTCCTCTCAGCCAGTTTTGTTGCATGTTACATCGTAGTTGTGGGATTTTTCCATTGCAGATGTGCATCAGACAGCAAATGGGACGTGCTTCGTGGCCATCCACCCATATTATGGACTAGGGGAACTGCTCAAGTGGAAACATGTCTCTGTTACATAACTAGGCCACCTGGTAATAGAAAAAAGCTTGAATCTACTATCACGGAAGAAATAGCAAGACATCCAATTAGTAATTGTCCCATTGATCAGAAGCAGCAAGGGCTCTTGAAAGGCAAGTCATGCTTAATTAATCTATTGGAATTCTATGAAGACATTATGAGCATGGCGGACAATGGGACCCAGTAGATGTGGTGTTCCTAGATTTCCAAAAAGCATTTGACAAAGTGCCGCACAAAAAGCTGCTGTATAAGATAAAGATGGATGGTGTTACAATTAACTAAATAGCATAGATAGAAGATTGGTTAACTAACAGAAGCAAAAGGTAGGAATAAATTAGTGCTTTTTTGGTTGACCATCAGTGGTGTGCCTCAGGGATCAGTGTTGGGACTGCAACTATTCACAATTTATATTGATGATTTGGATTTGGGGACAACGTGTAGTATGTCAAAGGTTGCTGTTGACACCAAGATGAGTGGCAGAGCAAAATGTGCGGAGGGCTGTTTAAGAAGGGTGGTAAGGACAAGCCAGGGAACTATAGACCAGTGAGCCTGATGTCGTGGTGGGCAAATTGTTGGAGGGAATCCTGAGGGACAGGATGTACATGTATTTGGAAAGGCAAGGACTGATTAGGGATAGTCAACATGGCTTTGTGCCATGGGAAATCATGTCTCACAAACTTGATTGAGTTTTTTTTGAAGAAGTAACAAAGAAGAATGATGAGGGCAGAGCAGCAGATGTGTTCTATATGGACTTCAGTAAGGCGTATGACAAGGTTCCCCATGGGAAACTGATTAGCAAGGTTAGATCTCATGGAATACAGGGAGAACTAGCCATTTGGATACA
>NC_057721.1:74889719-74894248 GCF_004010195.1 Chiloscyllium plagiosum
GTTTACAAAATTATGAGGAACATGGATAGGATAAATAGACAAAGTCATTTCCCTGGGGTGGGGGAGTCCAGAACTAGAGGGCTTGGGTTTAGAGTGAGAGGGGAAAGATATAAAAGAAACTTAAGGGGCAACTTTTTCATGCAGAGGATGAGCTGCCAGAGGATGTGGTGGAGGCTGGTACAACTGCAACATTTAAGAGGCATTTGGATGGGTATATAGAGTCATAGAGTCATAGAGATGTACAGCATGGAAACAGACCCTTCAGTCCAACCTGTCCACGCCGACCAGATATCCCAACACAATCTAGTCCCACCTGCCAGCATCCGGCCCATATCTCTCCAAACCCTTCCTATTCTTATACCCATCCAAATCAGACTTTGTCTATTTATCCAACCCTGGCAACACCCTTGTAAATCTTTTCTGAACCCTTTCAAGTTTCACAACACCTTTCTGATAGGAAGGAGACCGGAATTGCAATATTCCAACAGTGGCCTAACCAATGTCCTGTACAGCCGCAACATGACTTCCCAACTCCTTACTCAATACACTGACCAATAAAGGAAAGCATACCAAATGCCTTCTTCACTATCCTATCTACCTGCTACTCCACTTTCAAGGAGCTATGAACCTGTACTCCAATGTCTCTTTGTTCAGCAACACTCCCTAGGACCTTACCATTAAGTGTATAAGTCCTGCTAAGATTTGCTTTCCCAAATGAATAGGAAGCGTTTTGGAGGTATATGGGCCGGGTTCTGGCAGGTGGAACTAGATTGGGTTGGGATATCTGGTTGGCATGGACAGGTTAGACCGAAGGGTCTGTTCCCAGGCTGTACATCATTATGACTCTATGACTGTGAAACTTTGCAGAGAGCCGCAGATACTTTAATTGAGTGGGCAAAGGTCTGGCAGATGGAGCACAATGTTCATAAGTGTGAAGTCATACATACTATTATTTGAATAGTAAAAAGTTACAGCATGCTATTATGCAGAGGGACCTGGGTGTCCTTGTGCATGGATCATAGAAGTTTGGTCTGAGGTGCAACAGGTAATTAAGAAGTCAAATGAAATTTTGTTGTTCATTGCTAAAGGGGTTGAGTTAAAAGGAGGGACATTATGTTGCAGCTGTACAGGATGCTGGTGAGGCCACACCTGGAGTACTGTGTGCAGTTTTGGTCTCCTTACTTGAGAAAGGATGTACTGACACTGGAGGGGTGCAGAGGGGGTTCACAAGGTTGTTTCCGGAGCTGAGGGGGTTGGCTTACGAGGAGAGACTCAGTAGACTGGGATTATATTTATTGGAATTTAGAAGAATGAGGAGGGATTTTGTAGAAATACAGAAAATTATGAAGGGAAAAGATAAGATAGAAGCAGGGAGGATGTTTCCACTGGCGGATGAAACTAGGACAAGACGGCATCATGTCAAAATGAGGGGGAACAGACTTCGGACAGAATTGAGAAAGAACTTCTTCACTCAAAGGGTTGTGAAACTGTGGAATTTCCTGCCCATTGAAGTAGTTGAGACTTCCTCAATAAATACTTTTAAAGTTAAGATAGATTTTTCTTTGAACAATAAAGAAATTAAGGGTTACGGTGAGCTGGCGGGGAAGTGGAGCTGAGGCCACGAAAAGATCAGTCATGATTGTATTAAATGGCAGAGCAGACTCAAAGGGCCGGATGGCCTACTCCTGCTCCTGGTTCTAATGTTCGCATGTTCTTATTTAAAACTGTGCAATGGTAAGTTGGAAAGGTCTTTGTGAACATATTGAAGGTGAGGAGGGAGAACGTGCTCAGAGTTAAGGGGAGCATCAGTTCATGCCAGCAAGGTTTGTATATTGAAAGTTCAAATCCACAAGTGGCCGCAATGAAAATGGGCTTAAATACCTTCAGCTTTCTCTGCCTGTAACTTGTATAAAACAGTAAAATAGACACCTTCCATCAATAGCTCGGATATTTCTGCTCATGTTTCCAGAGAGTGCAAAGAAAATGAGCTTGAATTCCATCACAATTGTTTGAGAATTTCGATGGAGTTTTTAGAAAACCTCAAAAAGAAAATCAATGTGAGTCAGGCAAAAAAAAATTTAAAATCATGCCATTGTTGGATTGGTGTTTGTCCACAGCCTGTGCAGAAGGTAGCTATATTCTTATCCAGTGAGGCCTGTGTCTGACAGAATCTGGTTTCCAGCATCTGCAGTCATTGTTTTTACCCCTATATTCTTATCCAGTGAGGCCTGTGTCTGATTCCAGACCTTCACAACACAGTCAACTCTCAACTACATTTCAAATCAAACCATTGCATGGCAACCTATTGTAACCTCCAGAGGCGACTGGAGGTATGTCATAAATGCTGTCTTTTCATCATTATTCGCATCATAAGATAAAAAAAACAATGCACCAAGTATAACAAGGAGGCACATGACTGAATTCCAGAGTGTTACAGCACACATGGAAGCCATTTGTCTCATTGGGTCTGTACCAGCTCTCTGAATGAGCAATGAATCTCAGGTCATTCTGCCATGTTCTCCTCATAGCTCTACTCATTCTTCCCTTTTGGTTAAAAATACAGACTTTGTTTGAATGCCTCAACTTAACCTTCCTCCAACACACTTTCAGGCAGCAATTCAACAAGATCTTGGTTTAAAGCTTCAAATGACAAACATCACCTCAGACAGTGCAGCAGATGTTCAATTGTCTTATCAGGTATCTGAATGGAGAGTAGAGAAGTTTCTCCTCATCTCACTACTAGCTTTCTTGTTACCTTCAGTCTTTATCTTCAGTCTATTAAGCTGACTTTCCTTTCTGAGTGTCAGTTTCTGAAGTTCAAAAGCTCTCTCTTTTTCTTTCCCTTCTGCTTTTAACTGTAATTCAACTATTTCATTTCTGCTGCCCTTTCCTTATCTCTCATCTCTAAATTAACCTGCTTCATTTGCAATTGAATTTTTCCCATCCCCAGAGATTTTGATGGTTTCTCCAGCAAGTTTAAATGCTGAGCTACTGCTGTAGTTATCTCCCCTTTCTTCACAGAAGCAGGCAGTTCCAATTCCAGCTTCACTGTCAATTCTTGCAACTTGGTCTTGTTCACCTTTTGCAAAACTTCCAAAGTCACTGCATCCACTTCCAGAAAACTTGTGGTGACTGAAAAAGCCACTACTATCCCAAACTTTGTCTACCCAAGTAAACCAACACCTGGAATAAAGACACTAGCACCTACCACTCGCTGTTTAAAATCCCACAAAGAGCCTCCAGTCTGTTATGGACTAGGCCAGACCACTCAAAACATTCTTAAGCAGGCAGCCCAGACCATAACTTTGCAATTTGTTTCAGTAAGTGTACAGTGAAAATTACCAAAGAGTAAGTAGCAAGGGTGATTACCAGGTTTTAAAACACACATAAATCTATTCACAAAATGACACAATGAAACACAAAGAACAGAATAAAGAACCCCTACAGATCTTAGTCTATCCAAACTAGACTTAATTATGCTGTTCCGAATATACACAACAGTCCCAATAAGCAAACCCCCTTTAAAACCCAGTATAAATGGAACATCACCTGTTAACATATAAACAAAAAGGTCTTACTATACCCTTTAATCTCTGTACCAAACCAGTCTAATCAGAGCCTGGCCCGTTTACGACCACTCCGAAAAAGATCAAGGACACAACATCCTGTCTGGAGTTTGCACATTCTCCCCGTGTCTGCGTGGGTTTCCTCTGGGTGCTCCGGTTTCCTCCCACAGTCCAAAAATGTGCAGGTCAGGTGAATTGGCTATGCTAAATTGCCCGTAGTGTTGGGTGCAGGGGTAAGTGTGGGGGAATGGGTCTGGGTGGGTTGCTCTTCGGCGGGTCGGTGTGGACTTGTTGGGCCGAAGGGCCTGTTTCCACACTGTAAAGTAATCTAATCTAATCTAAAAAACATCCTTGAGAAAAGGAACAGCTTTTAGAAAGAAAGGGACCAGCTTTGTAACAGATTTTAATTATTGATTTATTTTTATCCTTTTCCAATTTTACATTGAACCATATTATATTATGATTGCTATTTCCTAAATGCTCCTTATTCTGATATTCCCTACTTTGCCTGTTTCATTTCATCAGACCAAATCCAGCACAGCTTCTGCTAGGACTGAAAATGTACTTGTCCAGAAGATTCTTCTGCACACATTACAGTAAATTATTCCCTTCCATGTTCCACACTTTATGTTTGTCCCAGTCTACCCTGGGGTAATAGAAATCACCAACTATGACCACCCATTCTTGTCCTGCAGATTTCCATAATCTGCCTATAAATGCTTTCTTCTACTTCCTCTCCACAGTTTGGAGGTCAATAATAAATACCCAAAAGGTGATTGCTCCCTTCCTGTGTCTTACCTCTACATGGACTCTAATTCAGGAATTGCATCTCGCTCAGGGGCTATGATACAATCTTTGGCGAAGACTGCTTTTTTACCTCCCTTTTTACCCACCCTGTTTCTACTAAAAACCTTATAACCCAGGCTGTTAAGTAACCCGTCCTGTTCTGGCTTGAGTCACCGA
>NC_057721.1:74894342-74923947 GCF_004010195.1 Chiloscyllium plagiosum
TTGCAGGTTCCAGGATTTAGATGTTTCAGTAAGAACAGAGAAGATGGTAAAAGAGGGGGAGGTATGGCATTGTTGGTCAAAGACAGTATTACAGTTGCAGAAAGGGTGTTTGGGGACTCGTCAACTGAGGTAGTATGGGCTGAAGTTAGAAACAGGAAAGGAGACGTCACCCTGTTGGCAGTTTTCTATAGGCCTCCGAATAGTTCCAGAGATGTAGAGGAAAGGATAGCAAAGATGATTCTCAATAGGAGTGAGAGAGACAGGGTAGTTGTCATGGGGGACTTCAACTTTCCAAATATTGACTTGGAACATTATAGTACAAGTACTATAGATGGGACAGGGTTTGTCCAGTGTGTGCAGGAGGGCTTCCTGACACAGTATGTAGACAGCAATTCAGGCAGCATCCGAGGACAGGCAAAATCGACGTTTCAGGAATAAAGGCAGAGAGCCTGAAGCGTGGAGAGATAAGCTAGAGGAGGGTGGGGGTGGGGAGAGAGTGGCATAGAGTACAATAGGTCAGTGGGGAAGGAGATGAAGGTGATAGGTCAGGGAGGAGAGGGTGGAGTGGATAGGTGGAAAAGGAGCTGGGCAGGTCGGGCAAGTCCGGACAGGTCAGGGGATCGAGTTTCTGGAGGTTAGAAGCTAGGATGAGGTGGGGGAAGGGGAAATGAGGAAACTGTTAAAATCCACATTGATGCCCTGGGGTTGAAGTGTTCCGAGGCGGAAGATGAGGCGTTCTTCCTCCAGGCGTCTGGTGGTGAGGGAGCGGCGGTGAAGGAGGCCCAGGATCTCCATGTCCTCGGCAGAGTAGGAGGGGGAGTTGAAATGTTGGGCCACAGGACGGTGTGGTTGATTGGTGCGGGTGTCCCGGAGATGTTCCCTAAAGCGCTCTGCTAGGAGGCGTCAAGTCTCCCCAATGTAGAGGAGACCGCATCGGGAGCAACTGATACAATAAATGATATTAGTGTATGTGCAAGTAAAACTTTGATGGATGTGGAAGGGTCCTTTAGGGCCTTGGATAAAGGTGAGGTAGGATGTGTGGGCACAGGTTTTACAGTTCCTGCGGTGGCAGGGGAAAGTGCCAGGATGGGAGGGTGGGTTGTAGGGGGGACATGGACCTGACCAGGTAGTCACGGAGGGAACAGTCTTTGCAGAAGGCGGAAAGGGGTGGGGAGGGAAATATATCCCTGGTGGTGGGGTCTGTTTGGAGGTGGCGGAAATGTCGGCGGATGATTTGGTTTATGCGAAGGTTGGTAGGGTGGAAAGTGAGCACCAGGGGCATTCTGTCCTTCTTATGGTTGGAGGGGTGGGGTCTGAGGACGGAAGTCAATGCAACTGTGTCATTTCTGCTTCCAATTCCCCAATATTGTTCATGGTACTTCATTCAGTTACACACATATAATTTAACACTGCCCTTATCTCTTTCTCTCCCATTGTCTCTGCAGTGTGCAAACAGGCCCTTCGACCCAACAAGTCATCACCGACCCTCCGAAGAGGAACCCACCCAGATCCATTCCCTTACCTTATATTCACACCTGACCTTTGCACCTAACCTACACATCCCTGAAAACAATGGGCAATTTAGCTTGGCCTATCCACTAAACCTGCACAGGTTGTGGCAGGAAATGGAGCAGCTGGAGGAAAGCCACAATACATGGGGAGATTGTGCAAACTCCACACAGTCGCCCAAGATTGGGATCGAACATAGAGCCCTATCACTGTGATGCAGCTGTGTGCTAACCACTGAGCCTTCATGCAGCCCCACGCAGTGTTCCCTCACTTCTTTTTCCTTGTTCCACACCTTCTCACTTTTACTTTCTCTGGTACTTCCAAAACTAGGCCCATGAGTCAACTCATTCCATCTGATTGTTGCTGATAATCTCAGAGAGTGCAATGTCATCAGAGCTACCAGCTTTTGAATAATTGGCTAAACCAATAGCAACTCCTTTGCACCAATGTTACTCATAGGGCCTTTTATTGGCTGAGCCCTACCCTGCGGAATCCTTCCCCTGCTTTCTTTTTTCACAAGCCTCCTCAAAAGTCCTGTCTGTGGTGCAACCTTAAGGCAGAGTCCCATTTTGCTTCACTATCTTGGTCTTTCTGATGACAATAGAGCACCTGGGGCCCCTATGCTTGACATTGATAGCACCACCTCAATCTAAGTTATTGTCAAACTTGATATTCTAGACGAATAAGACAAATTCTGGACGAATAAGACAAATTGTTGAAAAGGCCCTTTCCATCCAAAACTCCATTTAATCCTCGATTTACTGCAACAAATAATGGACAAATGTTTTAAAGCATGTATACCTCTTCAGAAAGACCTTACCTATAACCTTTACCTTGATCCCTGAAGAGAAAATACTTTTGATTTGTAATAACAAAAAGAGGTTAGGAAAGTTATTTTTTATCTTTTGTGACAATTTCCTTTTGTTTGTTGAGATAAGAAGGTTTTGATAAACTACACTGTCATGTAAAATAACACA
This sequence comes from Chiloscyllium plagiosum, assembly GCF_004010195.1. NCBI lineage: Eukaryota > Metazoa > Chordata > Chondrichthyes > Orectolobiformes > Hemiscylliidae > Chiloscyllium > Chiloscyllium plagiosum. The sequence continues at coordinate 74,896,829 of NC_057721.1, forward strand.
AACACTGACATGTAATGTGCAGGATGTGCTCCATTAGTTAAAACAAAAAGAATATTGTAACATAGTGGTTATGCTATTGGATTAATAATTCAGGGACCCAGAGTAATGGCTTAAAGATATGGGTTCAAAAACCATTACACCGGCAAGGGAATTAAAGTTCAGCAAGTTGAATAAATTTGGAATAAAGCCTAATACCAATAATGGTGACCATGAAATGACAACGTTAGCAGAAAAATGCACTAGTTCTATTATATTCTTCAGAGAAAGAAGTTTGCTGATTTTATCTGGTCGACATGAAATGCTAGATGGACAGAAATATATTTGCCTTCTCATTGCTTTATGCAATGGATGAGAAATTAAAAACAAACTGCAGATGGAATCCAAGGTAGACCAGCAGGAGGCTGGAAAAATGTAGCAAGCCAGGCAGCATCAGGAGGTGGAGAAGTCGACGTTTCGGGTGTAACCCTTCCTCAGGACTGAGAGTGGGTGTAGGGGGAGCTGCAGATAAGGGGATGGCAGGGGCAAGGTGGAGACAGGTAGAGGGTATGACCATTTGATTGACCTATGGGAGGAATGAATTTGTTTGGTGGCAGGAAGGAATGGAAGGGAGAGTGAGGGGCTGGAAACGGAGCAGGAGGATGGGAAGGGAGGTTATTTGAAATTGGCGAACTCAATGTTGAGTCCTCCGGGCTGTAGGCTGCCCAGGCGGAAGATGAGGTGTTGTTCCGACAATTTGTAGTTTGACTTGTTGTGGCAATGGAGGAGGCCAGGGATGGTCATGTTGGACAGGGAGTGGGAAGGGGAATTTAAATGGGCGGTGACTGGGAGGTCTGGTCGGCCCCTGCGGGCCTGGCTGAGATGCTTAGTGAAATGTTCCCTTAGTTTACATTTGGTCTCTCCTGTGTAGAGAAGACCACATTGGGAGCACCGATACACTAAACTACATTGGAGGAGAGGCATATGAGCCTCTGGCTCACCTGGAAGGACTGTTAGGGCCCTAGATGGAGGTGAGGTGGGGGTGGTGTACCAACAGGTTTTGCAGCCTTTACAGTTGCAGGGGAAGGTACCTGGGTGCTTCAGGGGAGAATGACACGAACCAAGGATTGTCGAAGGGAACGGTCCTTGTGGAAGGAGGAGAGAGATGGGGAGGGGAAGATGTTCTTGGTGGTGAGGTCTAGTTGGAGTTGGCGGAGTGTTTAAGGATGATGCATTGGATGCGAATACTGGTGGGGTGGTAGGTGAGGACAAGGGGGACCCAGTCTTTATTGCTTTTGAGATGGGGTTTAGAGCAGTAGAACAGAGAATGGAGGAGGTGCAGTAGAGGGATATATGGATGAAAGGGGGGGGGAAAGCACATTATTCAAAATAGGTGGACATCTGGGATGTTTGGGAGTGGAATGTCTCCTTGTCTGAGCAGATGAGGTGGAGGCGGAGGAATTGGGAGAATGGGATGGAATTTTTGCAGGATACTGAGTGGGAGAAGGTGTAGTCCAGGTAGTTGTGTGAATCTGTGGATTTACAACAAATGTCCGTCTGGAGACTGTCACTGGAGATGGAAATGGAGAAGTCAAGAAAGGGGAGGGCAGTGTCCGAGATGGACTAAATTAATTTGAGGGCTGGGTGGAAGTTGTGGGCGAAGTCAATTAAGTGTTCCAGTTCAACCTGGCTGCAGGACGCTGCATCGCTGTAATGGTGGAAAAGTTAGGGCACAGTGCCTGTGTAGGTACCGAAGAGGGGCTGCTTGACATAGCCAACAAAGAGGCAGGAATAGCTAGGGCCCATCTGAGTGCCCATGGTCATCCCCTGGATTTGGAGGAAATGAAAGGAGTTAAAGGAAAAGTTACTGAGGGTGAGGTGGAAGAGGATATTGCAGGAGGGGGACTGGATGGGTCAGTTGGAGAGGAAGAAGCTGAGGGCCTGAAGGCCATCATTGTGGGTTATGGACATATATAAGGACTTCATGTCCCCATAATGAAGATAAAGTGCTGGAGGCTGGGGAACTGGAAGTTGCCCAAGAGATGGAGGGAGTGGTTGGTGTCACGGATGGAGGTGGGAAGTGCCTGAACCAAGGGGGAGAGGATGGAGTCAAGGTAGAACGAGATGGGTTCGGTGGGGCAGGAGTATGCTAAGAGGATGGGTCAGCCAGGGTAGTTGGGCTTGTGGATCTTGGGGAGCAGGTGGAACTGGGCAGTGTGGGGCTGGGGGGCTTTGAGTTTGGAGGCAGTGGAGGGGAGATCACCGTAGGCAATAAGGGCAGAGAAAGCATGGGTGATTTTGGCCTGATTCATCACAGTGAGGTAGCAACCAAGAGGGAGGTAGGATGTGGTGTCAGAGAGTTGGCATTCAGCCTCTGCAACATAGAGGTCCATTCTCCAGACTCCCACCACCTTGCCTTTGTCAGCAGGTTCGATGATGAAACAGAGGTTGGTGCAGAGAGAGCGGGATGCTGCCCGTTCGGAGGGGATGAGGTTGGAGTGGGTGAGTATGGGCTGGAGAAATTGAGGGGGCCGATGTCACGTTGGCAGCCAACAATGAAGAGGTCTGGGGTGGGTACAAGGCCGGTGGGAGGTGACCAGGTAGAGAAGAGAGGTCAGAGGCGGGAGAAAGGGTCCTCAGAGGGAGTTTGCGAGTTTTTATCAAAGAAGAAGGCAGAAGCTAGCCAAACCGGTTGGTCAATGATGCTCTCCACAAAACAAAAACTTATAAGGACAATGGAAAATGAAGGATCTGGACACTGGATTCACAAAACACAGGTATACACTGACACTCCTGTAAAGTCATCCACATGACCCTTTTGGTACTTTTGGCAAAATTTAGAGAGCTGTCTCACAACTATTAAAACAGCAGTCTGGTAAAGAAGCAGATACTGCTGGAGAAACTCAGTAGGACTGGCAGCTTCTGTGGAGAGAGAAACAGGGTTAACATTTTGTGTTCCCTGCACAGCTGACTCTGTTTTCTCTTTGCAGATACTTCCAGACCTGTTGAGTTTCTCCAGCGATTTCTGCTTTTGTTAAAGATTTCCAACATGTGCATCTGTTTTTTTTTATTACAGACTGGCATAGTCATGCTCACCAGAATATACCTTTCACACAATGCCCCAGACTCTACTATCGTGTTCACTTTGTTCTACTGGCACAGTGGTATGCAGTCAGATAGTGCCCTCATAGTTGACTCCAGAATTCATGTAGACTTACAGTTTTTTGAAATTCATTTGTTGGATGTGGGCATCATTGGCTGGCCATTATTTATTGTCCATCCCTAATTGAGAAGGTGGTGGGGGGTGAGCTGCCTTCTTGAACTGCTGCAGTCCATCTGCTGTGGGTTGACCCAAAATGCCATTGGTGAGAGAATTCCAGGATATTGATTCAGTGCCTGTGAATGAATGTGATGTCTTTCCAAGTCAGGATGGTGCGTGGCTTGGAGGGGAAGTTGAAAGCACAGGTGGTTCTTCTATAATACCTTTGGCCTTCATACACTCCATGCCAACTTTGGATCTTCACCCACAGCCCTTTGCCTTTTATGCCATGGTATGGCACTTGCATTCTCATTCAACCACACTCTCTATAAAACAAATAAATCCTATGGTAGGAATAGAATGTGTTTAAAATGCTTCAATGAAAATATCATTCAGTTTTAAAACAATTGTTTTCACTACAGCCTAATAAAAATGTCAATCATTGAAAGTGTTAATAGTAGAAACTGCAAGCTCTTGGTAAAAATGTGTACCTTGTATAAATAAGCATTGTGAAATTAGCAGAACAATAGCTATTAATTGTATGCATTGGGGCTCAGCTGTTTCAACAGTTAAATGGATCTCAGGGCTGCCTTGGACCTCTTTCTGGGATGATGGACCCAATGCACCACATCCCAAAGGTGGCTACACAAAGCCAGAAACCTTCCTCCCCCTGCTACCCACCTCAAGGATGAAAATCCAATTCATAAAATTTAACCTTTCTATGACACAGCATAAAATAATATTTATGACTCGAGAGGCTTCAGTTTTAATGTGGATTCTGCAATAAGCAATGCAGATTAAATAGTTTATTTCGCAAGCTGTATAATTTACCTGAATGTGGTTTGCACCACTCCAAACCTACTGTTATGACACGGCAGTGAACCCTTCTGTTAATTAAACCATACACCCAGAAGACCTCGCCTCGCCTCGTAATCTGTTAAAGTATGAGTGATAGAGAACTCCCAAATTCCACTATTGAAAGAAAATAATATCAATTTTTTAACTCTAAAAGTGAACATTAAATAAACTATTCACAATTCTAAGCATCCCTTTCTCTTAACTTCCTCTAACTTTAAAAGACACTTACTGTTTCAATGAGACACTAAAACTACATCAACTTAATTTCAAAACTATACAGCCACTGTCATATTTGGTGTCTGTCTTCTTCCAGCTGCAGATCTCTCTGGGTCACCTTTTTTCTTTTTACTGTGAGTATGTTTCACATGAAGAAGTTACCTTTGATAGAGAGGGTTTCCTGATCTCTTAGAGAGCAAGACATTAGCTCCCCTCCCCTCCCCTCTCCCCCCCCCCCATGTGTTTCAGTCTCGATAGCAGTTGCTCTCTCACCAATTTTCAAAATGCCTACATTTTACATCCCCAACATCAGATCGTCTTATTGGTTTGATGTTAGCAAAACAATAAAGTCAAAGTGGATTGGTTTCAGTATCCTGGGGCATGATTTGAACTGATTGGTTAAATTCAAATTGATGTCAAAACAGCAAACAACTCAGGTATCCATTTCACAACCAAATATTACATATTTTCAATTTTCCAGTACACTCTGTGGGACTGTCATCTGGTGATATACACATGTGCTTGCAAGCTCTCAGTTCAGAACAGCATTCACTCTCTCTAAAAGGTACCTTCAACTTCATAACACTGGGGAAAGTGAATTGTTTCTCAACAGGCATAGAATTTAGTGGGGGGCAATTACAGATCACTGAGATTTCAGCAAAGTTCTCCACTCTTCATCACTGAGCAAAGTTTTCAGTAAAGTTCCTTCTGACCACCCATTTATTTTGTGCTAAGCCCTCCATTCTAAAGAAAAGGTCAGGACCACACCAGGCATGTCTTCAGAATTGAATGTAAACAACAAATTTGTGTAGCTCATTTCCACCTCCCTTTCACGTTTCAAGAGGCTTTGTTTAAAATATGCAGCACCACAGCTTGAGTCTTCAATCAAGATCAAAGATTAGTTCATCGCACAATAATTACTGTAAGTTATTGACATTAAATGCTGATTAGTAAAAATTGAGAAACAATTTCTGGAAATGCTGAAAACACAATATGCTGGAGATCACAGTGGGTCAGGCAGCATTCTTGGAGAGAGAGCAAGCTAATATTTCGAGTCGCTTTGATTCTTCATCAGGGCTGAAGTGAAGTATGGAAGGGGTAGTAATGATGTATTAGTGGGGGATGGAGTGCTAGGGGGAAAGGCTGCTGATAGCACTCTGATAAAGAGTCAAAATGTTAGCTTGCTCTCTCACCCTGCATGCTGTCTGACCCATTATGATTTCCAGCAACTTTTGTTTTCAGTACAGATTCCAGCATCTGCAATACAGGTCGTCACGCTATAACACGACAATTGTATTCCTCTGTAACCTCGTGCTGTGGAAAATCACACTATAGAAAACCGCTATTGGAAATCACATTGTAGAAGGTCGCTAATAGAAAATCGTGATATCCATTTCTTGGAAGGTTGCATTATCCAAACAATGTCCACAATTCATCAATTGCACGTTAGCCAATTCGTGCTGACTAAACACACGTTATAGCAAAACGACCTGTAATTTGCTCCTATGAAGACTGAAAGTAAGTATGGATACAAATAAGATGAAACTGAGATTACTCACTAGCATGGATAGAATCCCTACATTGTGCAATCAAACCATTCAACCAAGCCTAACAAGACTGCATTGACTCTCTGAAGTGCATCCCATCCAAACCCATCCCCTACTCTCTCCCTGTAACCCTTTGTTTCCTGTGGCTAATTCATCTAAATTACACATCCCTGAACACTATGGGAACTTTAGCCAATTCACCTAACCTCTACGTCTGTGGACTGTAGGAGGAAACTGGAGTACCCGGAGGGAACCCATGCAGTCACAGGGAGAATATACAACTCAACACAGCCTGAGGCTGGAATCGAGCACAGGTCCCTGGTGCTGTGAGGCAGCAGTGCTAACCACTGAGCCATCATACCACCTCTACTATTGTGACATATTGTATAAGGGTTGACATCAGCAGCCACAATAGCCTCTCCAGTTGAACAGTTGGTGGACTATGTCGAACAGGTCCTGAGAGAATGTGAGGCTTCTTCACTGTGATTTATGTCAGTGCCATTTTCAGCCCTTGTGGAACCTGGTTCAGTCCAATAGTCCTCTATTCGCTTTCCTCCCTCATCCTGAGGAGAATCAGTGACTGCTTCAGGATGTTTCTCTCAAGTTCTCATCAGAAAACAATTGCCCCTAGCCAGAGTCGAAACTTTATTGCTGGAACAGCACAGCAGGTCAGGCAGCATCCAGGGAACAGGAGATTCGACGTTTCGGGCACAGGCCCTTCTTCAGGAATTCCTGAAGAAGGGCCTGTGCCCGAAACGTCGAATCTCCTGTTCCCTGGATGCTGCCTGACCTGCTGTGCTGTTCCAGCAATAAAGTTTCAACTTTGATCTCCAGCATCTGCAGACCTCACTTTCTCCTAGCCAGAGTCCAACTCTTAAATTGGTTGTTGTCCTAAAACTGTCCAAACGTGTTTTTAGCTGCTGGGTTCGCCTGGCTTTGGGATGTAAACCCATTCATTATCTTTCAGCACTTTTAAATAACTTTTAATTTACTCAGCCATTATCTGGATGGCTCTCTGTCTGTCAGGTTTTTAGTCAGAGCATAGAATCCCGACAAAAGCAGGCCATTCGGCCCATTGAACTCACACCAGTCTTCCAAAGAGCATCCCACTCAGAACCCCTACCCCATGCCTGCATTTCCCATAGCCAATCCACAAACTGCACCCCTTTGGACTTTGGGAGAAAACCATTGGATCCGGAGGAAACCCACACAGACAAGGGAAGAATGTGCCAACTCGACCGACAGTCTCCTGAGGATAGAATGTTTTACTTATTTGTGGGATGTGGGCATCGCTGGCTGGACCAGAATTTTATGTGCCCCTCCCTAGTTGTCCTTGAGAGGGTGGTGGTGAGCTGCCTTCTTGAATTGCTGCAGTCCACCTGCTGTAGGTTGACCCACAATATCATTAGGTAGAGAATTCCATGATTTTGACTCAGTAACAGTGAAGGAACGGTGACATATTTCCAAATCAGGATGGTGAGTGCCTTGGAGGGCAACTTGAAGGTGGTGGTATTACTTGTCATTCCACATGAGAGTAGTTGTGGGTTTGGAAGGTGCTTTCGCAGGATATTTGGTAAGTTTCTGCAGTACATCTTGTAGATAGTATACACAGCTGCCATTGAGTGTTGGTGGTAGAGGGAGTGGATGCTTGTGGATATAATGCCAATCAAGCAGGTTACTTTGTCCCAATGGTGTCAACCTTCTTGAATGCAGTGAGGGTGCATTCATCTCAGCAGGTGGGGAATATTCCATCACACTCCTGACTTGTGCCTTGTTGATGATGGACAGGCATTGAGACCTTAGTCCAAGAACTCCCCACCTACGTACGGGACAACACCCACGCCCTTCACCTCCTCCATGATTTTCGCTGCCCCAGCCCCCAACGCCTTATCTTCACCATGGTCATCCAGTCCCTGTACACCTCCATCCCCCATCACGAAGGCCTCAAAGCCCTCCGCTTCTTCCTTTCCCGCCGAACCAACCAGTACCCTTCCACTGACACCCTCCTTCAACTGACTGAACTGGTCCTCACTCTGAACAACTTCTACCTGGACCATCTCAGACTCCTCCCTCCCCTTCCTAGACCTCTCCATTTCTATCTCTGGTGACCGACTCAACACGGACATTTACTATAAATCGACTGACTCCCACAACTACCTAGATTACACCTCCTCCCACCCTGACCTCTGTAAAAACGTCATCCCATATTCCCAATTTGTCGCCTCTGCCACATCTGCTCCCAGGAGGACCAATTCCAATACCGAACAACCCAGATGGCTTCCTTCTTCAAAGACCGCAATTTCCCCTCAGACATGATTGACCTCTCCGCCCCCACACCCTCTCCGGCCTATCACCCTCACCTTAACCTCCTTCCACCTATCGCATTCCCAACGCCCCTCCCCCAAGCCCCTCCTCCCTACCTTTTATCTTAGCCTGCTTGGCACACCTTCCTCATTCCTGAAGAAGGGCTTATACCCGAAACATCGATTCTCCTGCTCCTTGGATGCTGCCTGACCTGCTGCGCTTTTTCAGCTCTGATCTCCAGCATCTGCAGTCCTCACTTTCTCCCAGGCATCCAGGAGTCAGGAGGGGAGTTACTCGCCAGTTTTCCTAGCCACTGACCTGCTCTTGTAACCACTGTGTTTATGTGGTGAGTGAAATTGAGTTTCTGATCAATAGTAACCCCAAGGATGTTGATAGTGGGGGATTCAGTGAGGGGAGCATCATCGAATGTCAGGGTGGGTAATTAGATTGTCTCTTATTAGAGATGGTCATAGCCTTACATTTGTGTAGAGTGAATGTTACTTGGCATTTGTCAGCCCAAGCCTCGATATTGTCCAGATCCTGTTGCATTTGGACATCGAATGTGTCAGTACCTGAGGAGTCGCGAATGGTGCTGAACATTGTGCAATTATCGGCAAACATCCCCACTTCTGACATCCAGGGTTCCTGGTGCTGTGAAGCAGCAGTGCTAACCGCTGAGCCACCGTGCCCCTGCTCCAGATAGGAAGAGCTATTCACAGCTCTAAGGAACCGTCTGTTGAAATTTTTGTTTTGTTCACCATTTTCAATTTCCATGGAATTTCCAAACATCTCTTGTAATTTCTTCTTGAGATCCAACTCCAAACGAATCCACAACAGCAGTCATATGACTTTTAGGAGTTGTTTTGTCGGATTGCTGGATCAATTTGTCAGCAGATTGGCTTTCCTTACAAAATATATCATATTTTGAATGGACATTCATGTCAAACCAGACTGCAATCAGCACCTACTCCCCAAACTAGATTGTCCTCCTGCCCAAAGGCCTTTTACAAGGGGCCACACAGGAGACTGCCAAATGAGATGTGATCCCATGGTGTTGTGGAAAGATTCTGGCATGGATAGCAGATTGGCTGACTGGCAGAAGACAATGAGCAGCGATAAAAGGGTCTTTTTACAGGATGGCAGCCAGTGACTAGTTGAATTCAGTCAGAATTCATGTTGGGGCCACAACTATTCATGTTATACTTAAACCATACAAACAAAGGAACTGATGGAATTGTTGCTAAGTTTGCAGATGACACAATGATCGGTGGAGAGGCAGGTGGTGTAGAGGAAGCAGGGAGGCTGCAGAAAGACTTGGGCAGGCTAGGAGAGTGGGCAAAGAAGTGGCAGATTGAATACAATATGTGAAAATTTGAGGTTATGCACTTTGGTAGGAAGAATAGAGGGGAAGGCTATTTTCTAGATGGGGAAAGTCTTTGGAAAGCTGAAAGGGACTTGGAGTCCTAGTTCATGATTCCCTTAAGGTTAACATGTAGATTCAGTTGGCAGTTAGGAAGCCAAATGCATTGTCAACATTCATTCTAAGCGGGCTAGAATGTAAGAGAAGTGTAATGTTGTATGAATATAAAAAGTAATTTTAAAAATATAAAAATTAGGCTGTATAAGGTTCTGGATGGACCGTATTTGCATTTTATGAGTAGTTTTGGGACCCCATATTACTGGAAAGATTTGCTGGAATCGGATGGCATCCAGAGGACATTTGCATGAATGATCCTGAGCTGAAAGGCTAATCATATGAGGAATGAAGTTAAAAATCACACAACACCAGGTTATACTCCAACAGGTTTAATTGGAAGCACACTAGCTTTCGGAGCGACGCTCCTTCATCAGGTGATTCATCACAATCACCTGATGAAGGAGCGTCGCTCCGAAAGCTAGTGTGCTTCCAATTAAACCTGTTGGACTATAACCTGGTGTTGTGTGATTTTTAACTTTGTACTCCCCAGTCCAACACCGGCATCTCCGAATCATATGAGGAATGGTTGAGGATTCTGTGTGTATAGTTGATGGACTTTGGGAGGATGAGGTGGGGGATCTGACTGAAATGTGCAGAATACCGAGAGGTCTGGACAGAGTGGACACGGCAACGATGCTTCCAAGTGTAGGAGAGACTAGGACCCAAGGGCACAGTCTCCAAGCAAAGGGACGACCCTTTAGAACTGAAATGAGGAGGAATTTCTTCAGCCAGACGGTGGTGAATCTGTGGAACTCATTGCTACCGAACAGTGAGAAGGTGATTCCTTCACTGTAATCTCAGTAAGTGTGGGAGCTGAATCCACGCTGCTGGCATCAACTCTTCATTACAAACCATCCGCCCAACTCAACTAACCAACTGCCTTCTTTAATCCACACGTTGTAATTAGACCTGATCCTTTTTTTTTGATCTCGTAGTTGATGCTTGCGTTCCTGATGCAAAGTCATCAGCCTCTGGTAGGGAGCCCGTGCAATGAGCAGAATGACAGAAACGAGCAAATTTTGAAACCACCACTTACCTTTCTGGAAAGAAATCTCAGATTTCATTCTCAGAATCAAGACATAACAGTCAGTCACTGAAATCCACTTGCCTGACTCTATGCGCTCCCGATTAACACATACATATCCAGGGCCTGCTTAGCACTCACTGCCAAACCTGTTTTACAAGATTAAAGAGCACCCTGAGCGTCAAATGAGACTTAGGTTTCTTTGTTCAATCATTGCTGCATGCTTGGGAGGTATATCCATCAAAGCTGGAGCGCAGTTGTCCAATTTGCTCTATCTTACCTTTGCCAACAATGGTGGCTCAGTGGTTAGCACTGCTGCCTCATAGCTCCAGGGACCTGGGTTCAATTCCAACATCAGGTGACTGTGTGGAGTTTGTGCATTCTCCCTGTTTCTGCCAGGTGCTATGGTTTCCACCCACAGCCCAAAGATCTGCAGGTTAGATCGATTGGCTATGCTCAGTTGCCCTTAGTGTCCAGGGATGTGTACTTTGGGTGCATTAGCCTCAGGAAATGCAGGGTTATAGGGATAGCATAGGGGGTTGGGTTTGGGTAGGATGCTCTTCAGAGTGGACTTGTTGGGCTGAATGCCCTGTCTTAATAAAGTGGGGATACTAGGAGCAGTTTTCCAATAAAATAATTACACTTTTACACACTCATCTTGTTCCAAGTCTTCCTTCTTCTGTACATTGCAAGATAGTACTCCTGACTATTTTATCCAATCCAATTCAAATCTGCACATATGTTTCTGATATTCAATTAAATTGTTAAATGTTCATGAGTATATTATCTAATCAAATAATTATGTGTTCACATCTATTGACTGTAACTACATATTTTGTGATTATGAAAACTCCTTACTCTCGCCTTACCCTCTTTTCAGTTCACAGTCTGTTCCTTGCTGTTTTTTGGCATCGATCCTGCCTTGGCCTGGCAGATATTCTGGATCAGAGAATCTCTCCTCTAGATTCTCTGTTACAGCCTCAGAGGTTGCTGAATGCGTGACCTCAAGCTTTACCTCATGACCCACAGGCCAGGAACTGCAACGTCCCAGTGTTCTCTTCCCTAAGAAACTGTGTCACCTGCTGAGTCTTTCCAGCACATGAGTTTCTTTGAGGTCTTTCTGAGAAGCAGAAAGGGGCATAATACAAATGCAACTTTGCTCTCTCACTGTGGGATAATTGAGTCAGCTCTGAACTATGCATACCTGCTGTCAGTATAGCTAATACATGCCAAGCAGTTAGCATCTGCTAGCAGTATAACAGTCAGGGTCTGTGTGGAGCAAAGTAACTGTAATTCGTTGCATAAACATATCTTCTTTTCTTACTTTTCTCCATTGTAAATCTGTTTGTTGTTATGGTACCTTAAGGGCTGCTTCTGAAAATAATTTTCTGAATGACAATGCATTTTTGGCAGTGAAGAACAGTGCTCATTGTATGTGAATCTCCTGAGCACTGTTAGCTCTATACCTTGTTGTGACATGTTTTTGTTTTAGCGTCTCTTTGTCACTGCGATAGTCAGTCGATGCAAGCACTTGAGAGAAGCGAAATGAGAATTGAACATTTTATTTATAAGCATGTGGTGAAGTTGTGGCCACTGGACACAATGTCCCAGGTCTCGAATGTACAATGACAGGTATTAAACATGTGTTGAGTTGAAAGTAGTCCCAGCACAACACAAGGGTTGATTGGTGAAAGCAGGGCAAGGGTTTTTCTTTTTTATGTTTATATGAGATCTGCCTGGTTTATGACCAGCATTTTATTCAGCTTCTGACACTGAGGAAAATCAGTCTTCAAATAAACAGGATAGAATCTCTCAAGGGTTTGAGCGAAATGGGCTATGGCAAAACAACTTGTTACTGCTGAGGAGGTGATTTCTAGTGGTGTCAGTTGTTTCACCATGAGGCTGGTGAATATGATGGTAACCATGAGGTTGGCATTATAAGCAAGATTAAAAGGAGAGAGGTGGCATTGAAGAAAGGATTTCGCAGCGTTGTGCAAAAGTGACAAAGGTCACTGTGAAATTTCCAACGGACTGAAATCTTCCTTGGTTGGTGAGACCTGGATGTTCCAGCATCCACGGAAGACTGGTCCCTCTCTACTCACCCTGAAATGGTGAGTATTCTCTCCTCATACTGCAGGATGGACCAAATGTCAGGCACCCCTCCACCAGCCCAGGCCCTCCCTGCTCTGCTTAGGGCTGCTTTGTCCCACATTGAAAGAAAGGCAGGGATTGAGTGGGTTGGAAATGAGTGACATTGTTGTTAACACTGGTGCAGGGGTGAGAGGGGATGTGGTCAGGTGTCTTGAGCAGTTGAGTAGCCTGTTTAGAGGCCATGCAAGTTCAGTGGTGTGGGAAGTTCGCGAGAGGTGACAGTGGGAGAGAGAAGTTGAAGGTGACAGAGAGTGTGGCAGAGCACAAGTGTTAGACAATAGACAATAGGTGCAGGAGTAGGCCATTCAGCCCTTTGAGCCTGTTGGTGGGAGATGGGCAGTAGCAGAGATGGAGTGAGGTTGAGCTATTGGAGTGAGCAATGTGCCCAGTCTCACTGATGTGTCCTTCAGGACTTGACTGGTTACTGAGTCACACTGCTAATAGATATTGAAGTCTCCCACTCTGAGCACATTCTGTGCCTTTGCTTATCTTGATACATCAGTTAGTGGGGTAGGGACTGAAGGATTCAATGGATAGTAAACTGTAGGGATTTTCTTTGCTCCATGCTTTACCTGATCCTGTGAGCATAGGGTCCAATATTAAGATTGAAGTCTCCAAAGGCTCTTCCCCTCTCACTGTGCTGAAACCAATGAGGATCTGCTTTGCCAATGGGTCAGCATGAAGCAGAAGATGGTAATACTGGTATCTGGGACATAGGTTGTAATAATTGTTTCTATGAGGTTAACTCATATGTTCAATCATCTTCAGCTGCTTCATCAATGACCTTCCCTCCATTATTAGGTCAGAAGGGAATATTCACCAATGATCGCACAATGTTCAGCACATTCCGGACTCCTCGATTACTGAAGGAGTCCACGTGCAAACATTACAAGATCTGGTCAATATCCAGGTTTGTTCTGAAAAGTGGCAAGTAACATTCACTCCAAATAAATGCCAAGCAATGACCATCTCCAACAAGAGACAATCTAACCATGGTGAGGTGTGGTGAGGGAACCAAGGCAAGGATAAATCTACTTGACCATGTCCTTGTTATCCTATATTTGTATTTCTCTGTGACGGTTTTAGCCTGCATGACCACCGCATACTGTGGGAACAGATGATGTGAAACCTCTTACTGAGGGACTGTCCATTGTGGTGACTCAGTGGTTAACATTGCTGTCTCACTGCATCAGCGACTTGAGTTTAATTCCATCCTTGGGTGACTGTCTCTGTGCGGTTTGTATGTTCTCCCTAAGTCTGCATGGGTTTTGTCTGGGTGCTTCGATTTCCTCCAACGATCCAAAGCTGTGCAGGTTAAGTGGATTAGCCATGTGAGATTTAACTTCAATCCGTAATGGTACCTCTACAACAGTTGCCCCAGTTTATACAATTAATTTAATATAAAATCTCCAGCTGTCATGGTTGAATTTGACCTTATGTGCTTGGTGCCTTGACCTGTGGGTTCATATATCAGTGTCATAACTGTTATTCCACTGTGCCATCAAGTATGTAGTTGAAGGTTAAATATCAGCCATGCCAGTTTAGGGCACCACTCTGTCCTTCTACAAAATGGCGCCATGAGATCCTTTATTTCCACCAGAGTGGGAAGGAGGTACCACCACTTGCTGTACAAGGGAGATATGATGGCTTTGGTTAACAATGTACTAGATATGTGGATCATTAATTCCTAGACCCAGAACCTGGGAGACTTGTTTCAAATCTCTTTCCTGCAGCTAACAGAATTTAAATTCAGACTCATATTCAGATTTAGATTCATTAAAACCTCATCTCAGTAATGGTGACCATGACAACAGTCATCAATTGTTGTGAAGCTCATCTGTGTTCCCTGATCTCTTCCAGGATGAGAAATCTGCCGTCCTTACTGGTTCTGGCCTCCAGGGGTCTCCAGGCCGAAAGCAAGTGTTTGGCTCTTATCTGTCCTCTGAAATGGCCCAGCAACCAACTCAGTTCAAAGGTCAAATAGTGTTAACAACAAATTCTGGCCTTGCCCATGATGGACTAAAATTCCTCAGAAATGGATTGCCAGCTCAGTTAATTTGCTAAAGTCTGTGGAGTGGGAGATATCAACATAAGGGAGAGATGGAATAATAATATTAACGCACTGCATTCTGTATTTGTTCAGCGTAATTGTACTTAAAGCTAATTGTTACCTGGAGGAGAAGATTCTTTGGCTGTTTGTTTGATCATTTGTAATGGAATGATTTTCTCTCATGCGTGAAAAATGCTTCAAATGTGCTTTTGTACATATCATGGTAACATTGATAGAGCTTTTAGAGAGAAAAAAACACTTCAGAGAGAAAAAAATCTGTACATTTAATGAAAAGGACCTGGAGAAATATCTGTTTTTGTTCGTCAGGGATATTAAAGGTTTCAGAACCAAATCAGGTGAATAGGGCTAAGATATAGATCAGCCACCATCTAATTAGTAGGTGGAACAACTTCCAGGAATTATCCAACATTCAATAAGATAATTAAACTTTTCAGTCTGGATGATTTGGTTCAACGGTGTACCGTTGTTAAACCAACCACATGAACATGTGCATCCAAGTATTGGAAATTACAGCAGGAGGAAGTTATTCAGCCTCTTTTATCTGCTTCTTTTATTCACTCATATAACGTGGGCATTACTGACTCAGACAGCATTTATTGCCTGTCCCTAGTTGCCCTTGAGAAGGTGATAGTGAGTTGCCTTCTTAAACTGCTGCTCTCCATTTGCTGGATGTAGACCCACAATGCCCATAGGGAGGGAATTCCAGAATTTTGACCCAGCGACAGTGAACGAACAACCATATATTTCTAAATCAGGATGGTGAGTGGCCTGAGGGGAGGATCTTGTATGTAATGGTGTTCCCGTGTACCTGTTGCTCTTGTCCTTCTAGATGCAGGTGGTTGTGGATTTAGAAAGTGATGTCTAAGGAAAAATTTCTGCAGTGAAAGTACATTTCTACAGTTCATCTTCATGTGCTGCTAATGAGTGTCATTGGTGGAGGGAATGGATG
Source organism: Chiloscyllium plagiosum (assembly GCF_004010195.1). Classification (NCBI taxonomy): domain Eukaryota; kingdom Metazoa; phylum Chordata; class Chondrichthyes; order Orectolobiformes; family Hemiscylliidae; genus Chiloscyllium; species Chiloscyllium plagiosum. Next base: position 74,912,661 of record NC_057721.1, read on the forward strand.
TTTGTGGATGTGGTGCCAATCAAGTGGGCTGCTTTATCCTGGACGGTGTCAAGCCTCTTGTATATTGTTGTTCTCGAGTGCTGTACTCCCATTCATGGCTGATCTGATCTCCACATTACCATCAACTCCCCAATTACCATCAATTCCCTGCAATAAGGGAGAGACAGTGACAGCCTGAAGAAGGGCTCATGCCCGAAACGTCGATTCTCCTGCTCCTTGAATGCTGCCTGACCTGCTGCACTTTTCCAGCAACACATTTTCAGCTCTGATCTCCAGCATCTGCAGTCCTCACTTTCTCCTCCACAGTGACAGCCAACCTTGTTGTAAACAATTGAGACATGGGCAGATTTGTCAAGATTATGTTGGAGGTGCATAAATCTGCAGTTACTTGTTTCCATGAGTTGAGATCAGTAGGGGACGGGGTTTTGGAGTTTTTTAACCTTTCCTGCTAGGAAGCCATTCAAGGCTAGAAGATTCTCATCACACCTGGCAAGAGATGTTGGTTCTGTAATGGAAGCATTTTTTTTACATTGAGTAGATGAATAAGAAATGCAGGAGAAATATGGGCCAAGTGCAGGCAGGTGGGGTTAGTTTAGTTTGGGATTATGGTCAGTATGGACTGGTTGGACCATAAAGTCTGATTCCATGCTGTAGGACTCTACAACAAGTATTTGTTGCCCAACCTTAATTGCCTAGAGGGCAGTTAAGGATTAATAAATTGCTATGGGTCTGGAGTCAGCTGAAAAAGTGAGGACTTTAGGGCATTAGTGAACAAGACAGGTTTCTCCCCAACAACGGTTTCATCGTTTAGACTCTTAATCCCAGATTTTTATTGGATTCAAATTCCACCATCTGCTGTGGTGTAATTCAAATCCAGGTCCTGAGACTGTTACCTGGGTCTTTGCATCAATACTCTAGTAACAATGCCACAAGGTCAGCAGCTTCCTGCTTGGAATAGAAAGGGTGACAAGGGTACTTTAAAATTCTGTTTTAAAAATGTATAAAAGTACCCAGGGGGAAAAACCAGAATGAAAACAGTAATGCACAGAAACAAAATATTGGGTGTACTAATCCTTCATTTGACCAAAATGTGTCATTGGACTAATTTCACTAGTTTTTCCTTCTGTGTTTTTTAACCCCAGAAAGGACCAGGCTTTGAGTATGTCATTCAGGCCACACTCACAGATTGAACAAAATGTCAAGATTTAAAACTTTCACATGACTTTTTACTCCATCACAGATCCCCTGCAGTCATTATTTGATCTGATTTATTGTCAGGTGTACCTAAGTACAGTGAAAAGCTGTGTTTGTGAGCAGCACAGGCAGATCATAGTAAGCCAGGCCATACAGATCATAGGGTTAAAAAAAAGCTTGGACACACAGACTTCACAGAATATAAGAACTTGCAGCAGGAGTAGGCCATGTGGCCATGGCTCCACCATTCAATAAGATCATGACTGATCCTTTTGCAGCCTCAGCTCTGCTTACCCGTTTGCTCACCATCATCCTTAATTCCTTTACTGTTTGAAAACTTATCTAATTTAGCTTTAAAAACATTTACTGAAGAAGTCTCAACTGCCTCACTAGGCAGGGAAATCCATAATCATAAGGTTTAAAAAGACTTGGACAAAGTGAGGCATACAGGTTAGGTCGCACAGGACGTGCTCGAGGCAAAATCAACACAAGTAAGATCAACATTATTTGACGTTAGAAAGTCCATTCATCAATCTAGTACCAGCATGGAAGAAACTGTTCCTGAACCTGCTGCAATGTTGTGTTGCAGCTTCTGTATCTTCTGCCTGGCAGAAGAGGTTGTGGAAAAGCTTACCAGGGTGGGAGGGGTCTTTAATGATGCGAGCTGTATAGGTGGAGTCCATAGATGGAGTGTTGGCTTCTGTGATAGTCTGCGCTATGCACACCACCTTCTGTAGCTTTTTACTGTCCTGGGTAGAGCACTTGCTGTACCAGGCCGTAATGCACCCAGACAGTGTGCTCTCAGTGGTGTATCTGTAAACGTCAGTGAGGGCCCTTATGGACATGCCAAATTTCCTGAGCTGCCTGAGGAAGAAGAGGTGTTGTTATGCCCTCTTTACCGTCACATCTATGTGGAAAGTCCGGGACAGGTTGTCAGTTATCGTCACTCCGAGGAATTTGACGCTTCCAACCCTCTCAACTTCAACTCCGTTGATATCAATGGAAGTGTGTTCTCCTCCTTTCTTCCTGAAGTCAATGATCAGTTCTTTAGTTTTGCCGACATTGAGAGAGATGTTGTTGTCATTGCCCCACAACACCAAGCCCTCTACCTCCTCTCTGTGTTCTGACTCATCGCTGTTTTATATCAGCCCTTCCACAGTGGCATCGTCAGCAAACTTGTAGATGGTGTTCGTTCAGAATGTGGCAATACAGCCGTCGGGTGTACAGGAGTACAGTAGGGGACTGACAATGCATCCCTTGGGGGGCTCCAGTGCTGAGTGTTATTGTGGAGGAGGTGCTGTCTATCTTCACTGATTGTAGTCTGTGGGTCAGAAAGCTGAAGATCCAGTTGCAGAGGGCGGAGCCAAAATCTAGGTCTGGGAGTTCTGAGATCAGCCTGGAGGAGGTAGTGGTGTTGAGGCTGAGCAGTAGTCAATGAGCAGGAGTCTGACGGGGGCTTATTGTCCAGATGTTCCAGGGATGAATGCATGGCTAGGGATATGACATCCGTTGTAGACTTGTTACATCAGTAGGCAAATTGCAGAGGATCAAGGCTAGCTGGGAGACTGGAGTTGATGTGGACTTTGACCAGCATCTCAAAGCACTTCATGATTATGGAGGTCAGAGCCATTATGGCACATTGCATGTACTTTCTTAGGTACTGGAGTGATGGTGGTCATCTTGAAGCAGGTGGGGACTTTTGCTTGCAGGAGGGAGAGATTGAAGATGTCAGTGAACCCCTCCACCAGTTGGTCCACACAGAATCTGAGTGCTCAGCTGGGGACACCGTCCAGGCCTATCGTTTTCCTTGGGTTGACTCCCAGAAAGACCAATCTGATATCTGCGGCAGTGACTGAGGGAGCTGGGGTGTCTGGGGCTAACAGGCCAGGTGACACTGCGTGGCTGGCATTCTACTCAAACTAAGAATAGAAAACATTGAGTGGTCAGGGAGGGAGGTGTCCTTGTCTGCCATCTTGCTCTGCTACATTTTGTATCCCGTAATGTTGTTTAGGCCTTGCCACAGGCAGCGGGAGCCTGTATGGTTGATTCAGGCCTCTAACTGGGTCTGGTACTGCCTCTTGGCATCCCTGATGGCTTTGCGGAAATCTTATCTGGAATTCCTGTATAGGTCTGGGTCATCCAACTTGAAAGCCGCATGCTTGCTCTTCAATAGGGAGTGGATTTCCTGGTTCATCCCAAGTTCCTGACTGGGGAAGATACGGATTGACTTCTTTAGTTCACAGTCCTCTACGCATTTGCTAATGAAGTCCTTGATGGTGATGGTGTACTCGTCCAGGTTTTCTGCTGAGTACTCAAACACGGTCCAATCCATCAATTCCAAGCAGTCCCAGAAACACTCTACCACTGCCTTGGGCCAGCGTTGTGTTTCTTTTTTTGTAAAGGATCCTCCCGTTTCAGCTTCTGCTTGTTATCCGGGGGAAGGAACACACTGCTGTGATCTGATTTTCCAAACTGTGGATGAGGGATGGAGCAGTAGGCATCTTTGATGGTCGTGTAGCAGTAGTCCAGGATGTTCAGTCCTCTGGTGGAGCAAGAGATGTGTTGTTGGTACTCTGGCAGCCCCCTCTTGAAGTTGTATTCGGCTCAGCTGTATTCATTGGAAATACAAGAATGAGAGTGATCTTCTTGAAACATAATCATGAGTGGACTTGATGAAGTAGATACTAAAATAAATGTTTACCATTGTAGGAGAGACTAGAGTTTAAACATGACATCTCTCATTTAAGATAAAAATGAAGAGTTTTTTTGACTGAGAGAGACATAAATCTGTGGAATTCCCTTCATTAGAGAACAGTGGAGTAGAGTGACTGAATATTTGTGAGAATAAGATTTCTAGATTGATGGGGAGCTAGAGGTTACTGGAAGGATCTGGGGATCTGAGTGCAAGAATCACAAAAGGTTCATGACAAATAATTAGGAATGCTTACAGAAAATTCTTGTTTTTGGCAAGAGGTATTGAATTAAAAAAAAAGAGATTATGCTTCAGTTATAAGTATGTTGGTGAGCCCATAACTGGATTCTGTGTACATTATTGATCTCCTTACTTGGATTGAAAGCAGTTCAGATAATGTTTATCACATTAATTCTGGAGTTGGACAGTTGGGGCTTGTATGCACTCGAGTTTAAAAAAGCAAGAGGCGACTTGGTTGAAACATATACGACTCTGTTCTGACAGGGTACACATGGAAAGGATGTTACTCTTGTGGGAGGTTGGAGGAGCTTAAAAGTAAGGGTTCATCCATTTAAGACAGAGAAGAGGAGAATACGGAAAGCTTTATTTTCTCTCACAGGTCCTGAGTCTTTTGAACTCTCTTCCCTCAAGGACAGAGGATACAGAATGTTTGAATACTTTTACGGCAGACGTAGACAAAGCCTTAAGAAACAATAGGGTAAAGGATAATCATAGGTCAGTGGTAATGTGGAGCAATCATACCAACCATGATCTTATCAAAAGACATTGTACATCTGAGGAGCAAGTGGCCACTCCTGCTCCATACATTTGAAAGTCTGTAAAGGTAAGACTGTGATGTTGTTGTCCTCATTGACCTTTATGTCTCTCAACTTGAAACCCATTCCAAATCTAGGAATGCGGCTAGTTTGATTCTTGTTGTAACCCAAGTTTATTTAGAAACATTGAATGATCAAATATGATCAGTTGAAATCAGTTTCTCAAAGTGAGGCAATTCAGTCACCTCCCCATTGCAATTTGGAAGTATAATTATCTCTTTCCTTTTCCCTTGTATAAAATAAATCCATTTTGCTGCCACCAATCATGGGAACGGAGGTAACACGGAGAGTTGTCAGACATAGCAAGTGGGACTCAGAATAAAATGAGGTTGAGGGGACTCCTTAGAAAACATGCCTTCTTTCTTAACAAATTGTTTATTCCCATTTTAAACATAATTAAATGCATTGTTCAGACACTAAAGATTGTGAAGTAAAACATGAAACAAGGGCATGACCAATAATCGTTTCCAATTATCAAATAGAATGATTTTTATTTGTTTGCACAAGTTTTGATGTATCTCTAGAGAAATCACATTTTAAGTTCAGACTTATCTGTCCCAAAGGTAGGGACACTACCACTGCACCATCAAAGCCCCAGCAATAATTGGAGAAGGATTTGGGCTCCCTTCAGCCAGAACTGAACCTTCTGCTGAAGGATGATAGTTCTGTGATCCTAAGTGTATGTCAGACCAAGTCATTAGGAGCAGGAGTCTACTGCTAAGTGAAATAAATGACAGTCAGTCAGGCAATCAGTCATTAATATAAAGTCCCGACTCCCAAACTAATTACAAGAACATCCTTAGATATTAATCAATAATCAATTAGAAACTCTTCAAGCCCAGCATGTTCTGTCTACTAACATTGTTCATTGAACACAAAGTACAAGTTTGGGAACTAGAATTAGTATGTGCGCAACATCTGTTTGTCTGATTGACAACAGGCAATCATAGAATCCCGACGGTGTGCAAAGAGACCGTTCAGCCCATTGAGTCTGCATTGACCATCCAAAGACTATCCACATTGATCAATTTATGAAAAGTCTCTGTTGTGTGCAATCAGTCTTCTCATTGCTAAATGTCCAGGGTGAAGCTTTCTGACACCAGCATACTGGGAGAATCTAACAGGTCTGAAGGGAGATCACCTCAAAAGATTGCCTTTGGTCCATATGAGCCTTTGGTATATATGCACCTTTCCGCACCTTTCTCCTAGTTGTAATGAAGGTTGGTGACCCAATGGTAAATAAACTGCTGATTGTTGAAACTCCTGTTGTGCTTTGATGGGGTGGTGGTCGTATCATGGTATTGTCATTGACAAATAATCCAGAGACAAAATGTGTGGTGCTGGTCAGGCAGCATCTGAGGAACAGAAAAGTCGACATTTTGGGCATAAGCCCTTCATCAGGAATGTGGGAGGGGGAAGGCGCAAGGAGGCTGAGAGATAAATAGGAAGATGTAGGTGGGGCTGGGAGGAAGGTAGCTGGGAAGGTGATAGGTGATTGTTAGTGGGGGGTGATGGTGATATGACGGAGAGGAGGGTGGAGCGGATAGGTGGGAAGAAAGATGGACAGATAGGACAGTTCAAGAGGGAGGAGCCAAGTTGGAAGTTTGGGACTGGAATAAGCTGGGGGGAGGGGGAGTTTTGGAAACTAGTGAAGTTGACATTGATGCCGTGTGGTTGAAGGGTCCCAAAGCCGAAGATGAGGCTTTCTTCCTCTTGTCGTTGGGTGGCTTGGATTTGATGGTGGAGGAGGCCCAGGACTTGCATGTCCTTGGTGAGTTGGAGGGGATGTTGAAGTGGGTGACACGGGCAGTGGGATTGTTTGGAGCATGTGTCCCAGAAATGTTCCCTGAAATGCTCTGCGAGTTGGCGTCCTGTCTCCCCAATGTAGAGGAGACCACATTGAGAGCAACAGACACAGTAGATGAGATGGGTGGATGTGGCTGATGCACTGGAGATACGGGATTTAAATCTCACCTTATCATATGGTGAAATTTCAATTCACTAAATACAAGGATACTGAAATGGTGAGCATTGACACAAAACCCATCTGGTTTACTGATACGCGTAGGGAAGGAAATCTCCTGTCCTTACCTGGTAAGGTCCACTTGTGACTCCAGATTCACAACAATATGGTTCACTGTTCACTATTTTCTGAAAGATTAAGTACACTGTTGAGTTCAGGGGTAATGTGCCCCCACGTCCCATACAAAAATAGAACTACAGCATGACGGGCAGTGCTAGTACTGTTAAATTGATAGCTGCCATAAAGTTTAGATTAGAGTGGTGCTGGAAAAGCACAACAGGTCAGGCAGCATCCGAGGAGCAGTAAAATCGACGTTTCGGGCAAAAGCCCTTCATCAGGAATACCTGAAGGGCTTTTGCTCGAAACATCGATTTTCCTGCTCCTCGGATGCTGCCTGAACTGCTGTGCTTTTCCAGCACCACTCTAATCTAGACTCTGGTTTCCAGCATCTGCAGTCACTGTTTTTACCTAGCTGCCATAAAGTGACAAACATCAATTACACATGAGGCATCTGCTGAATAGGCCTGGCACCCAGAATCACAGAATTGTTACAGTGCAGAAAGAGACCATGTGGCCCATCATGCCTGTACTGGCTCTTCAAATGAGCAGCATCACATGATGCCAATCTTTTGCTTTTTAACGAAACGCCTGCACATTATTTTTAGCCAAATAGTCATCCAATGGCTTCTTGAATGCCTCAGGTGAACCTGACTCCGCCCCATTTTCAGGCACTGCATTAAATATTCACTGTCTGAAAAAGCTTTATGCTCACATCTCCTTTGCCATGTTTATTCATCACAATAAACCCAAGCCTCAGTGCGTTGGTTAACCTTACCATGTTAGGAGCATGAAGCATTGAGTGAACTGTGACACTCTGACAGCGAGCAACAGATCAGTCATCCTTTTGTGGCACTGAAGCCACAGTATTGTGAGCTACCCACTGGCACTGACCTTCACAGCCACCTCTGCCCATTCTGCCTTCATCAGTCAAAATGACCTTTTGTGCTATCCCAATGGAAAAGAACTTCCTTTCTCTTCTAGACAGTCTTCAGGAGAACCTCTAGGTTGTTAAACTGTGGTGCCTTTTGCCAGGTCTCTGACTTTTCCATGGATCAGTAAGGGTTGTCGATGCATCTGGGATTGTAGTGGAGTTCTTTCATTCCCTTATGGGGCAGGAGCATTGCTGTCTGGGCCAGTATTTAATGCCCATCCCTAGTTGCCCTTGAGAAGGTGGTGGTGAATTTCCTTTTTGAACTGCTGCAGTCCATCGGCTCTAGACTTAAGGAGGGAGTTCCAGGATTTTGACCCAGTGACACTGAAGGAACAGTGATATATTTCCAAGGCAGGATGGTCAGTGGCTCGGAGGGGAACTTGCAGGTAAGCGATGGCCTAGTGGTATTATTGCGAGACTGTTAACCCAGAGACCCAGCCAATGTTCTGGGGATGCAGGTTCAACTTCCGCAACGGCAGATGGTGAAACTTGACTTCAGTAAGAATCTAATGACGACCATGAAACCAATGACAATTGTCAGAGAAAAACCCACTAGTGTACTTTAGGGATGGAAACTGCCATCCTTACCTCGTCTGGACGACATGTGACTCCACACCCACAACTGTGTGATTGACTCTTAACTACCCTCTGGGCAATTAGGATGGGCAATAAATGTTGGCCTAACCAGAGATGCCCTGTGAATGAATAAAAATGAGGTGGTAGTGTTCCCATGTATGTGCTGCCCCTGTCTTTCTAGACGGCTGTGGTCATAGTTTTGGAGTGTTGGTAAGCTCTTCCAGTGCTATGCTGTCTGATTGCTTTTTGAGGATGGGCCCCAGATACTGGGAGCCCAAAAGGTGGTCTTGAGCCCGGTACGGCAATAAAATCTGGAATTATACCCCCTTTTAGGTCGAGAAGAAACTAAGCCTGTGGAAAAACCCACCCTGCCTTTGAACAGAACTGCTAACCGCTTTTATGCCCACTTCTGCACTTAGCCATAAAACCAGAAAACTTTGCCTGTTAACACTACTTTATTCTTCTTGGGTACTGTACAAATTGCTGAGTGTTTCCAGAATTTTTTTTATTATTATTTATTACCTTTGATGCTTTATTTGCTTGCCACTGAATATTGCTCTGTGCTCTCTGTCACCATTCACTAAATCACTGAAGTAATAAAAAGGATAGTTATTTTGCTAAACACTGAAAGGTATTCTTTATTCTGTGATGCATGTTCCAAAGTTAAGCTGCTCTCTGAATTCCACAACTGGCCAAATAAAGGTGTTTAAAAAGCATGAAGAAAATTCAAATGGAAAAAGTAGAAGACTGGAATTAAGATAAAGATGGATTCCACTGTACTGCCTTATTATATGTTTTGAGAGTTGGATCAGCAACAGCAATATGTTAATCCTTTCCAGTGTGACAAAAAAAGAACTAGACAGACCTAACCTGCACCTTTCAATCATTTCAGCTGAATGATTCTCCTTCTGAATCTCTGTAAGAATGAACAAGGACAATGGAAGTAGGCATGGACCCAAACATATGATTTACAAAGAGTCCTCAGCTGTTGTGAATCATTTACGTTCCTCAGAATGACACAGTCTTTAGGACAATGTAACATTTGGGAATTAGCCATGAAAGCATGTATCAGCAAACAGACATCACCACCAAAGGAAGGTTATTTGGCTGTTTGTTCAGTTGCTGTTTGCACTGTGGACACAGCCTGTTTATTCAAATTGTCTTTATTATAGGGGATTGTTGCCAACTCTATTTTGCTGTATTCCAGGAAATTTCTTCACATGACCTTTCCCCTCCAATTGTGCCATCCCACCTAACACCCCCTCCCTTAACACCTCTGCCATTGGACCATCCTCTGGGTGCAACCAACCCACCGCTGATTAGGAAGTTGCATTGTTAGCCATTTGGATTCACGTTAAATGTGAGCATTTTTTTTTCTACCACCTCCCATGTTGTTGCAAATTGGTAAACAAACGTTTGAAAGAAAATGGGAGAGAAAGGAACTCTAATTTTGCTTCATGTTCTTTTGATTTGCTTCTCCTGAGCTGCTCACTACAATGTCCTCGAGATGAATCTTCAATGCGTGGACAATCCTGGAGAGTTAGTAACCCTATTCTCCAGGGAAGTGGATTTCAGTGGCATCTCTTTTCCATCCCAATTGCCTTTGAAATAGTTGTGTTTGTTAGGCCACCTTCCTTAATCCTTAGGTTATAGTCCAACAGGTTTATTTGGAAGCACTAGCTTTTAGAGCATTGCTCCTTCATCAGGTGGTTGTGGAGTAGATCTACCACTCCACGACCACCTGATGAAGGAGCGGCGCTCCAAAAGCCAGTGCTTCCAAATAAACCTGTTGGACTATGACCTGGTGTAGTGTGATTTTTAAAGTTTGTACACCCCAGTCCAACACCAGCACTTCCAAATAATTCCTTAATCCCGAAAGTGTAGCAATTTGATATAACTGAAGCAACTTCACAATGCACTGAGGAATCAACCATTTGTGTCAGACTTGAGTCACATTTAGGTCAGCTCTCAAAAGGATACCTTCTCTCAAGGATATTCACTCACACATTAGAAAGCTCATTTAGCTCATGCCCAAAAGATATCACTTTGACAGCGGAACAGTCCCTGAGTACAACTTCATGGGCTCAAAGTCTCAAATGCTGCCAGAAGCTTTTAATTTCAAAGGGGTTAAAGTGCTACCAACTCACCACCACTGAACAACAGTGACTGTAATTCAAGAGAATCATTTGGTTATGAAAAGCTTTGGAGCTTCCAAAAGCCATTGGCACAGATCTTCTGGCTCCAACTAGTCTCAGAGATTCCGATGTGCTGACTGGGTGAAGGTTGATAAGTCTCTGGGGCCTGATGGTCTGCATCCCAGGGTACTGAAGGAGGTGGCTCAGGAAATCATGGATGCGTTGGTGATTATTTTCCAGAGTTCAATAGATTCGGAGTCGGTTCCTGAGGATTGGAGGGTGGCTAATGTTATACCACTTTTTAAGAAAGGTGGGCGAGAGAAAGCAGGAAATTATAGACCAGTTAGTCTGACCTCAGTGGTGGGAAAGATGCTGGAATCTATTATAAAGGATGAAATTACTGCACAACCGGGTAGGAGTAACAGGATAGGACAGAGTCAGCATGGATTTATGAAGGGGAAATAATGCTTGACTAATCTTCTTGAATTTTTTGAGGATGTAACCATGAAGTTGGACGAGGGAAATCCAGTAGATGTAGTGTACCTGGACTTTCAGAAAGCTTTTGAAAAAGTCCCACACAGGAGGTTAGTGAATAAAATTAGGGCGCATGGTATTGGGGGCAAAGTACTAACTTGGATTAAAAATTGGTTGGCTAATAGGAAACAAAGGGTAGTGATAAACAGCTCCATTTCGGAATGGCAGGCAGTGACCAGTGGGGTACCGCAGGGATCCGTGCTGGGACCAAAGCTTTTTTCAATATATGTTAATGATATAGAAGATGGTATCAGCAATAACATTAGCAAATTTGCTGATGAAACAAAGCTGGGTGGCAGGGTGAAA
>NC_057721.1:74924429-74949558 GCF_004010195.1 Chiloscyllium plagiosum
TGGATTCATTTAAGAAAGAGTTGGATAGAGCTCTCAAAGTTAGTGGAATCAAGGGTTATGGAGATAAGGCAGGAACAGGATACTGATTAGGAATGATCAGCCATGATTATATTGAATGGCGGTGCAGGCTCGAAGGGCTGAATGGCCTACTCCTGCATCTATTGTCTATTGTCTATTGCCTGGAACGCCTAAACTTCCTGGTATCTGGATCCCTTGAAAAAATTCTGAGAGTTGGACGCTGTGGTATTTTTCAACTCAACTTGTCCATTACCCAAGAAAAGTTAGAAGGATTATAACCCGCTCAAACTCATGGTTAATAACAAAACTCACCCCGACTGGACCTTTCAGTCCCTCAAGCTGATCCCCTCCCTGCTAAATCCAACTACGCCTGTTGTCCCCCCACCTGTGCAAAGTCAGACCCTCACTCTCCATGCAGACAGTCACAACCCCCACCACCAGGCCACCGGTACAGCCCCCAATCTCCCCCAGACCCCATGAGCACTGGACCCCCTCCGCCCTACCCCCTCACCCACCTGGCTCCCTAAAGTTTCACTTACCTTCCCTATTCAACTCTTCTTGGCTTTGGGATGTTTAAACATTTTATTGATTAGAAGATGTCATAGAAAATGGAGTGTGGTTTCCATGACAATTAATTCTGAAGCTGTCAGCTGGATTGCTATTGATGTCATAGAGTCAAAGAGTCATACAGCATGGAAACAGACCCTTCAGTCCAACCAGTCCATATCAAAAATAATCTCAAACTAAACTCGTACTACCTGCCTGCACTTGACCCATATCCCTCCAAACCATAAGACCATAAGACATAGAAGCAGAAATTAGGCCATTCAACCCATCAAGTCTGCTCTGTCGTTCAATCATGGCTGATAAGTTTCTGAACCCCATTCTCCTGCTTTCTCCCAATAACCTTTGATCCCCTTGACACTCAAGAATCTATCTATCTCAGTCTCAAATATACACAGTGACCTGGCCTCCACAGCCTTCTGTGGCAATACATTCCGTAGATTCACCACTCTCTAGTTGAAGACATTTCTCCTTATTTCCCTTCGAAAAGTTCTTCCCTTTACTCTCAGGCTGTGCCCTTGGGTCCTAGTGTCTCCTACCAATGGAAACATTTTCTCAACATCTATTTGTCTTTCCTATTCATGTACTTATCTAAATGTCTTTTAAACGTCACAATTGTACCTGCATCCGCAGGAAGTTCACTCCACACACAAACCACTCTCCATGTAAAAAATTTGCAATAAATTCCTTGAATTAAAAAAAAATCTTCTCCAGTTTTGACAACATGTGGTACTCCCCAAAATGCAAACACAACTCCATTTAAGAAAAACTGTTTGGCTATTCAAAAAGAATCTCTTGCAATTATAGAAATTCTCCTTAAAACTCTCCTTATAGATTTTTTAAACTTCTAAATTTAGATTAGATTCCCTAAAATTGGAAACAGGTTCTTCAGCCCAACAAGTCCACACTGAACCTCTGAAGTAACCCACCCAGACCCATTCCCCTACCCAATATTTACCCCTGACTAATGCACCTAACACAATGGGCAATTTAGTATGGCCAATTCACCAGACCTGCACATCTTTGGATTGTGGGAGGAAACCAGAGCACCCAAAGGAAACCCACGCAGACACGGGGAGAATGTGCAAACTCCACACAGACAGTAGCTTGAGGCAGGAATCGTACCCGGTCCCTGGCGCTGTGAGGTAGGAGTGCTAACCACTGAGCCGCAATGCTGAGAATCAAAAAATCTCAACTGGTCACTGTAGTCCTCTGAAAAGCTTATTTAAAAAAAGTCCTTTTGAAACAAACGTGGTTGTTTTTGCTTTCTTTGTTTCTTTGAACGTTAAAGAAACAAAATGAATAGAAATTTTATATTCATGAAATATAATAACTGTAATAAAACTGTGATAAATCTTTAAGTAAGCCTGTAATCTCAAGACCAGCTGCAAGATTCACACTGCTCTCTTGTGATGGACACTGCAACAGAAGTCTGATGTCAAAAGTTTGATATCGATCAGAAATTTTGGATCTACTTACAGCGCTTGATGGATGTTGAGTGTTTCTGTTTCTTGGTTTGATCTGTTTTCCTGACATGGAAATACAAAACATTTGTTCAGCTGTGTGACAGACTCAAAGAGGAATATGATGATTGACCTGATTGCATCTTGGCAAAAGTGAGAATTGCAGATGCTGGAAACCAGAGTTTAGATCAGAGTGGTGCTGGACAAGCACAGCAGGTCAGGCAGCATCCGAGGAGCAGGAAAATTGATGTTTCGGGCAAAAGCCTTTCATCTGGAATGGAGGCAGGAAGCCTCCAGGGTGGAGTGATAAATGGGAGGGGTGCTGGGGAGAAGATGGAAAGAGTACAATAGGTGAATAGGGATGGGGATGGAGGTGATAGGTCAGAGGAGAGGGTGGAGCGGATAGGTGGAAAGGGATTTAGGCAGGTAGGACAGGTCATGAGGACAGTGCTGAGCTGGAAGGTTGAAATTGGGGTAAGGTGGGGGGGGGAGGGGAAATGAGGAAACTGGTGATTGCATCTTAACTAGACAGGGGGGATAGAGAGTGAAGGCTTAAAAGGTAGACCAGTCATGATTTTATTGACTGGTGCAACAGACACACGGTATTGAATGGCCTCGTCTAGTTCTTGCCTCAGTCGGGAGGCAGAGACCAGTTAGCTTCAGCATGTCTATAGCAGGGAGCTGCAAGGATGGGTGACGACTGCACCATTGGTTGAGATATGGGCCATGGTGTCAAGGATCGCAGGTCAGCTTCAAGAAGTTCGAAACCATAATGAAAATCAGCTGAGGAAGGAGATCCAAAAACTGATGAAGCATTTTTTAAAAATGAAGCCATTGCATATTTCCTGAGTCTTTGTTTGTGATTGTGAAATATTTCTAAATGTCTGCAGTGATCATCAAGGTAGCACCAAAGATGTGCACCTCAAATAAACTTGTATACAATAGGCACAGTGCAGTTCAAAAACAGAGAACAATCACTAATGCACTGTGTCCATCAGAATTTTTTTGTAGATCACAGAAATTTAGAACTACTTGTATATTTTTTGCTGTTGCAGAATAGATGAAGAGAAACACCCAGGGATAAATTTAATCAACTTTACTTGGCAAAGTACAGCGTGTCCAGATTAGAGGAACACCACTTAGTTCTGTTAGTGCAGCTTCAGCTCTCTGTTGCGTCCTGCTCAGTATCGAAGATTCTCCCTTGACGCTAAGTAGACAACATTACATTCATCTTATCTCAAAATGAAAGGTTCTAACCCCAGGAATAAAATCTATTGTCCAGCTGTTCATTGATCCAGATTTAAGAACACATGACAAATAAAGAATTAGTCAAAGCAGTTTAGCCCAAGGAAGTTCATTCTTTTTGCACTCAACTCCAGCAACATTCAGAGTCCTTCAAAAGATGTTCCGTCCAGCAAATTACTTGAGATATTTGTCATCATTACAGAATGATGTTGCTTCTGGTATCAGAGCTCAATTTACTCATGTTAATGACCTGCTTTATTGTAAAGCAATCATCAAAATGAATTTAACTAGCCTTTCTTCAGTTCTGAGGAAGAGTCATTGTGGAATAAAGCATTGACTCTGTCCCTCTCTTCCCACAGATTTACTGAGTTCTCCCATGTTTTCATTTCAGGTTTTCAGCACTTGCAGTGTTTTGCATTTAATTGAATTTTTAAAAACCTGTTCTCAAGGCCAAATCCTGAGCCCTACTCCTACACGGATCCAAGCTTCTTGCTGCATTGTGGCATAAACTTGATTGTTCCAACAGAAATTTGAGCAGTAATCTGATACAGCAGTGCAAAATATTAGAGGGATTTAATAAGGTAGGTACGAGACCATAAGATAATGAGGCATGAGAGAAGAAGGAGCACATTTAACCAATCAAGTCTGCTCAGCCATTCAATGAATTTAAAGCTAATCCTCAACTCTACTTTCCTGCCTTTTCCCCCATAACCCTTGATTCTATTCCTGATTGAACACCTCTCTATCTCAGCCTTGAATATACTGAATGACCCAGACTTAACAGCCTTCTGCAGTAAAAAAATCCACAGAATGACCACCCTCTGAGAAAAGAAATTCCTTCTTATCTCTGTCTTAAATGAGAAACCCTGTTCTCTAAGATTATGCCCTTCAGAGACCCGGGTTCAATTCCCGCCTCAGGCGACTGACTGTGTGGAGTTTGTACATTCTCCCCGTGTCTGCGTGGGTTTCCTCCGGGTGCTCCGGTTTCCTCCCACAGTCCAAAAATGTTAGGTTAGGTGAATTGGCCATGCTAAATTACCCGTAGTGTTAAGTGAAGAGGTAAATGTAGGGGTATGTGTCTGGGTGGGTTGCTCTTCGGAGGGTCAGTGTGGACTTGTTGGGCCGAAGGGCCTGTTTCCACACTGTAAGTAATCTAATCTAATCTAAAAATATAAAAAGCCTTTCAGCACCCAGCTTCGTAAGTGCCCAGAGATTCTCATGTTTAATATGATTTCCTCTCACTCTCCTAAACTCCTTTGAAACCCCTCAACTCTTAAAAAACCCACCAATCGCTGAACAATGGGAGTAATATCAAGGAACCAAAACTGTTCACAATATTTCAGGTGTGGTCTGATTAGTGCCTTGTTCACTTTGAACAATTCCTCCCCAACATTATGAACCATTTTATTTAAAATAAAGGCCAACAGTCCTTATGACCTTGCATGCAAACGTTTTGTGCTTCATGCATGAGGATCCTCAAATCTTTCGATGTTGCAGCCTTCTGCAGGATAAATCATTTCCTTTGGTGAGGGGACAACGAATAAGTAGAGAAAATTAGACCTAAGCCAGCTAGGACAGAAATCAGCAAAGATTATTTCAAACAGGGTCTTGCCCTACAGGGTTGTGGAGGTTAATTAGATCATCCAAACAATACTGGGGGGATATGACACGAATGCATATCCAGACCAGCCATGACTAACTTGAATGACAGGGCGGGTGCATGAGCTGAATGGCTTCCTCCTGTTCCTTTTAATAATGCAGGTCGTTCTGCTATAACGTGGCACTTGTATTCCTCTGCAACGTTGTGCTATAGAAAATCATGTTGTAGAATATCGCTATACCTGTTCCTAGAAAGTTTGCATTAATGAAATAACGTTCACAATTCATCAATCACATTATAGCTAATTTGCACTGTTGAAACACACTTTATAACAGACTGATCTGTACATTGAGCAAATTTGTACATAGGACTCCCAGACAATTTTACATTTAGACATCAGCATGTTCTGGTGTATCATTCCATGATTTATTGGTCTTTCAATTACCTTTTTCCACTGTGTAGACACCGAGAGTCAGATTTTACTCCCAAGTGCCTTTCTGAGTTTTCTGATGCTTGCTCAGCCCAATTCATTTTGGTTGCACATTTTTCCTCTGAGGTAAAACAATTTGCATTCGTCAGGAATGAATTTCATATTCATCCCAAATTGCCTCAATAATGGCAATCCCATTAGAAATCTGCAGCACACTTTTGAAATTCATCGCTGTCTTTATTTTAGTAGCATCTCCACATTTCCCAATTTTCTACTTCATTTCAGAAATTTATGCAGGTAAGAAAGAACAAACAGCCTGTAGAATTCTATTCCACACCTGTCATATGTCCAAGAAAACATCGCTCACTGTTCCTCTCTCTCTGCCTTCCTCCCTTTAAGCAATTCACATCCAATTCTGTATCTCATTCTAAATTCCTATGACTTTAATTTGGGTTTCTCAGGTAGAAATGTTGTAAAATCCTTCTGAAAATCCAAGTAAACGACATCACACTATCTGTTTCACCTATAATGCCCTCAAAAAAGACAAATTTGTTTGTCAAACAGAACCTTTTCTTCAAAACAATTAATTTAAAATGGAGTGAGGCATTTCTCAAACTAAGAAAAAAAAAACTTAAGTAAGTTTGACATTCCCAGTTCTGACAGTCCTCCCTCTGCATGTGAGATAATATTAGATCATTTGTCTGGTTAGCTGGTTTGAGATGCAGACTGATGTTAACAGCATGGGTTCAATTCCCATCTGGCTGAGGTGACCATGAAGATCCTGTCTTCTCAATCTCTCGTTCTGCCTGAGGTGTAGTGACTTTCAAACAAGACTCACCACCGGTTATCTCTCACTAATGAGAGACAATCGTGGCTTTACCTTTCACATGTAAAGGTTGTACATTCCAGAGTCTTGAGCATAGAATTAAAATAAAGATCGGTGGATTCTGGAAGTCTGAAACAGAAACAGAAATTGCTAGAGAAACCCAACAGGTCTTCTCAGCATCTGTTGAGAGAACGCAGGTTTGAGTCCAGTGACCCTTCTTCAGAGCTGATGGCAGCTCAGAAAAGGTGGTATTTCTCTTGGTGGGGGAGGAAAAGGATTGAGTGAATGGTTGGCGACGAAGCCCAGAAAGAGAGAGCGAGAGAGAGAGAGAGAGGGCTTGAGGTAAAAAAAAATTAGGCAGACAAATGGATTGTTGATAGTAAACCAGGGAAAGCTAAATAGAATCAGAATCTCTACTGTGTGGAAACAGGCCCTTCAGCCACGTCGACCCTTCAAAGAGTAACCCAGCCAAACTCATTCCGCTACTCTATTGCATTACATTTCCCCCTGACGAATGCACTTAACTTACACACCATTGAACACTACGGGCAATTTAGCATGGCAAGTTCACCTAACCTGCACATCTTTGGACTGTGGGAGGAAACCAAAGCACCCGGAGGAAACCCACACAGACACGGGGAGAATGTGCAAACTGCGCACAGACAGTGGCTAATTGAACCTGGATCCCTCGCATTGTGAGGCAGCAGTGCTAAACACATGCCACCATTAAGACTGAAGTTAATGGGAACACGGTGAGCTGGCTGTACGGAAAAAGCCCATTTGATGTCACAGCCTGGTGTGTGAGGATGAGTAAAATTCATGGAAGGAGGTGTTCAAGCTCTAAAATTATTGAACTCGATATTGATTCTTCAAGGTCCAGATGTAGACACTAAGATGCTGCTTCTGTACTTTTACTGTAAAGCCAAATGTTTTTTAAGCACGAGTTGCCATTTTCAGGTAAGTAACGTTTTAAGACTCTCAGTAATTTGGGTGAGGGAATGAATATGAGTGAGCAGGTGAGGGTGTAGTTGTGCAAATGGGCAGATGGATTGGATTAGGTAATGGACAAGGGATTGGATTGCATGTGGTTGAGGTATAAGGTGGATAAGGGCAGGGAGGCAGGATGGATAGAGTTGTACAATAGCAGAAGCTGGCAGGTATGAAGGGTGGCATTTGCGTAGGTTGGCCTCTGGGTAGTTGGTCTGATTGTTTCAGGTTGGGAGTGGGCGAGTTAGTAAATAGAGGCATGTCAAAGGGTCATTGGGAGTCAGGCAGAGTTCAGGGACCAGGCTGGAGGATTTAGTGCTGAAGTTGTGTCAGATTGGCCCAATGGGAGGGAGTCAGGCTGTTATGGGAGGTCAGATGTTGGTGGTAACTGGAGGGTTAGTGGAGGAATTGGGAGAGCTTATGAGGAAGTCAGTGGCTTTAAGGTTTGGAGAGGTGAGACTATCAGGAGGAGTCGTGGATAATTCATGGGAGGGTCAAGTTGGTTTTAATCAGTTTAATATTTCCTGGGTATGTATCCCTGACTATTTGATGATATGGATGTTAGTGATTTACTCAGGATTGCTTGGTACGTGCTATCTAATTTCAGAACGAATAGTTTGTTTTGAATCTTTACTCTGCTTATTACATTAAGTTGAAAATTCCCTATCCCTTCTTCATCTGTGTTTTGGAAAGTTAAAGACTTTTATGCTTCAAATACAATCTAAAATCCATTTATTAGCATTAGAAGAACATTGCGATAGATAATTATATCAGCTCACAACTTTTGTTAGCATTGATCTATCCAGCAATGCTTAGAAAATAAAACAATAAAATTTGATCATCATTAATGTAATTTGTGGGAACTCGAAAACAAGTGAGTAACTTTGCTGTAATTAATTGGATTTGTAATGCTTTGAAAATATTCCAAGGTCATGAAAAGTACATTATAAATGTAAATTTATTCTTTGTTATGGAATACACAACAAAAACAAAAATGAGCTGAAACAATTTACTCCCATCATCCCCTCCATATTTGGGCAGGGCTGCATTTATTGTCACTCAGATGCATGGGGCACACACATCACCTGTGCACAGACTGAGGAAGCCATCAGTGGCACTGTGCATGTACGTATTGGCACTGACTTCCAGCTCTAGATACACATCAATTTCACATCAGAGATACACTGTAAAACTGAAACAATGAGAGCATGTCTTAAGGAGGTGGGCGGCACGGTGGCACAGTGGTTAGCACTGCTGCCTCACAGCGCCAGAGACCCGGGTTCAATTCCCGCCTCAGGCGACTGACTGTGTGGAGTTTGCACGTTCTCCCCGTGTCTGCGTGGGTTTCCTCCGGGTGCTCCGGTTTCCTCCCACAACACAAAGATGTGCAGGTGAGGTGAATTGGCCATGCTAAATTGCCCGTAGTGTTAGGTAAGGAGTAAATGTAGGGGTATGGGTGGGTTGCACTTCGGCGAGGCGGTGTGGACTTGTTGGGCCGAAGGGCCTGTTTCCACACTGTAAGTAATCTAATCTAATCTCTGGGAAAACTGAGGGAGTCTTTAAATTATTCTTGTAATTTCCTTAACCAAGAGATAACTATGAAGACAACTACTGAGCAAGGAAATGACTTATATCCAGAGGACTGGAGTATAAAAATGCAGAGGTTATACTGCAGTTCGACCCTGTCTGGTGTACTGTGAGCAGATCTCTAACCATACATTTCGAAGGATTTATTAATCTTGAGGGAGTACAATGTAGGTTTACAAAAATGATTCCTGAACTTTGGGGTCAGTTTAGAAGGAGAGATTATACAAATTAACTCTGTTTTCTCTTGAATTTCGACGGTTAAGGAGTGATCTGATCAAAGTCTTCAAGTTATTTACAGAAAAAGGTAGATAAAGATAAGATATTTCCATTAATTTGGGATACCATAACTAAGGGACATTGTCTAAAACTTCAGGCCAGACTGTTCAGGAGAGATGCTAAGAAGCACTTCTACACAAAGTGGTGGTAGATAATTGGAACTCTCTTCGACAAATGACAATTGATGTTGCATTAGTTATTCATTTTAAATCGGAGATAGATAGCTTTTGGTTAAACAAAGGTATTTATAGATAGAGGCCAAAGGCATCTATAGAGGAAATGTTACCCTCATGGTATTATCATGCCGATTATTAATCCAGTAAATTCAGCTCATGTGCTGGGACTTGAGTTCAAATCCTACTCTGGCAGATAGTGGAATTTGAATTCAACAAAACAAAAATCTGGAATTAAGAGTCTACTGATGACTATGAAATCATTGCAGCTTGTGAGGATAACCCCATCTGGCTCGCTAATGTCCTACAGGGAAGGGAATCTGCCATCCTCACCTGGTCTGGCTTCCATGTGACTCCAGACCCACAGCAATGTGGTTGACTTTCAGCTGCCCTCTGAAATGGCCCAGCAAGCCACTCAGTTCAAGGGCAGCTGGGGATAGGCAATAAGTTCTGAACAATCAGCAATGCCTACGTCTCACAAATGATTTTTTTTTAAATGAAGTTAGGCCACAGATTAGCCATGACCTTATTGAATGGGGAAACAGGTTCAAGGGGCTAAATGGTCTGCTCCTGTTCTTATGTTTGAAGAATCCATAAACTTTACGGATCAAATGAAAAATTAAAGACAATAGATTGGTGTTGTTATCTGGAAACAAAACTTTTGATATGTTGACGTGGAGATGGATAGAGAAGAGAAGGTTGCTTTACTTTGACATACCTCTGCTATCTTTGCTAGCTTGGTAAACAATCTATATAACTTGAAAGAATTGTCGAGACAATCAGCCACAGTGAGAATAAGAAACAGAGAGTCCCAAGGGGTGTTTTTGATCAATCACTGCATGGGGCTGTAAGCAAGGTGCATGGTTAGGCTATAGAAATCCAAACTCTTGAGGTGTTCAAGTAGAGCTGGATGCTAGAGGGAGAATCCTTAGAAAACTCCTTGCTTCTGAAGAAGTGACTGAACTAAGGAGAAATGAAATGAATTCCTGGGAGCTGTGATCGATCTTTATTTCATTTCAGGAAAGTTGAATACTATTTTCAAAACTAACACAAAACACATTCACAGTTGAAATTAAAAATAGCATGTGGAGTGTTCCATTCATAATGCTGATTTAAAATATCAAGTATTAGCGAAGTATGTAATATGAACGTAAATTGTGCAAATTAAGTTGGAATCCTTATGTCTGACCCGGGTCAGATAGAAACTTATGTACTTTACCTTCTTACGATTTTTTTTGCATCTTACAAGCAATTAAGTTTCCAATCCAGTTCAGAGAGTACAGCATATCACGTTGGTAGGGAAGACCATGCCTCTTTGTACAAACTCAATGCCACCTATCAATCCGGGAACAGTGTTCAAAGATCTCGAAGCATCTTTTAAAAGGTAGGGAGAGAAGATAAATATATAAGGTAAGTGTGTAAGGGGAGGCAGGATTACATATGGGTGATGGGATATAGAGGATCAGGGGAAGAGTCAGTGGTGAGCTCAGGGAGGTTGTGGGGAATGCTTGTGTGTTGGATGCACAGTCAAATGTTTGGGGCTATGGTCAGATGTCCAGGAGGGTGGAGGAGGGAAGACTGGTCACTATGGTGGAGTTTTTGGAGGGGCCAGTTGAGTGTTCGAAGCAGATCGGGTGTCAGAGGTTTGGGAGATGTGGGAGGAGGCTGGAGTCAGAGTGAGTGATGAGGCATGTCAATTCTTTATTAATAACCAGGAGTTAGAGCAAGTTTAAATCCTTTAATTTGTCCTGGGTAACTCTCCATATAAGTGAATCTGAAACCACCAAAGTCACTGTCTCTAAGTCACAGATGGGAACTTTATTCGAGCTTTTCAATTGATGGATAACTGCCCATTAAATTCCGAGGGCAATTAACAAATAACAATTGTGTCAGGTCTGCTTTGAGGACCCGTGGCATGTGATTCAGGGCAAGACTGGTCATCGATCATCAGACACTGGAGGATATGTAGTGCTCAATTTGATTTCTTTGACATTCGTTACAGCCAAAATAAACATTCAAAACAAAAATTCTTATTGGGTGGTCTTTTCAATCAATATTTGAGAATTAAATTTCCTTTTTAAAGATTACTGTCTCCACAGTGATTATAAAACTCTTGAATTCTGGCTGACACTGGCAAGACTGGCAAATTGATCTGCAGTTGGTCTATAGTTGTCCTTAAGGAGGTGCTAGTGAAGTGCCTGCCTGCATATAACTGAGTGATTGGACAGATCATTTCACAGGACATCAAATATCAAACACATTGCTGTGGATCTCAAGACACAGATATACCAGACTGGCAAAGAAGTAACAGCTTTCCATTTCTAAAAAACATTAGTCAAGCAGATAGGTTTATACAATCCAGTATTTCATGCTCACCATTGTCAGAACTAACTTTAAGTTCAGATTTATTTATTAACTGAATTTCTCCATTCGCAATTGTGGTATTTTAACTCATATCTCCAGAAGGAAAGTCTCTAGATTGCCAATGCAATGATATAATCACTCCAGTATTGTGGCCCTGCAGCAAGTGGGAGAGATGAGAATTGAAAGGATACAGTAAGTGCTAATGATTTCCCCAAAGTACTCCACACATATTAGTTGATGAAGTCAGGCACAATTTGAAGGAGAAATCTGAGCCAGGATAATCGAATTTTCAGAAGGCATTGTCCACATCTAATGTTTCCAAAAGATAACATAGAATTAGTGGTAAATTACATTCCCAAATTAAACATCAGCCTTGTTGATGGAAAACAAAAGGGTATGGAACATGGCCAAGGTTATATTGTACATGAGAGTCAGTGGCTAGTGGAGTTCCTCAGGGCTTTGGTCTGGTTCATCGTTGTTTATATGATACATTAGCCTAATGGTACTGTCTGGCAAGGCTGTGGTACTGCTAATGGCTTCGAGGTTTTATGGATGGGTGGTGAGTACACAGGAGATGGATAGCATTCCGACAGATCTAGACAATTTTGATAGATGGACTTGGAGATGGCAGATGGACTTTAATGTGAAGAAATTGGGAGCTAATTCACGAGCAAAAAATTGCACTTAATTGGATGCTAGCGAGGCGGATGGGGCCACCGTGCCAGCCCATTACATGATTACAATGGCAGCCAGCACAACATGGAGATCTAAGTCTTTGGCCCAAAATTGTGTGTCATTGCCAAGAATGTGTTAGAGGTTACGTAGCTGCTCATGTATTTGAGTGGTCTGAGGTACCAATTTAATAACACATCATGTTTTTTTTCAAATGATTTCAAAGAGAAGACACTAGAATTTTTATAAGATATGCAAACAATCTGGACATTGAAATACAAGGTAAAAGTTTCAGAATTTCCCAATGTTACCAGACCCAGAAGAGTAACAAACTGTGAAGGTGATACAATTGATTGCAACAGAACACAGATATATTCGCAAAATGAATAGACAAATGGCAAATAGAATTTAACACAGAGAAACATGAGATAATGCATTTTGGCAAGAGGATTAGTGAGAGGGAATGTAGCCTAAATTGCATAATTCTATACAGTGCACAGGGAAAGCAGCATTTAGGATTCATGTACAATATAAGTGGCAGGAGATATAATAAAAGTGCTCAGCAAAATACATCTCAGTTTTCACAAAATAGAGTATTGACTATAAAAGAAAGCATGTGATGTTGAACCAATGAGAATATTGTGTCCAGTTCTGATTCCCACATAGAAAGATCTGAGGCTCATTGGATAGGTGTAGAAGTAACAACTGAATTACGTTGAGAGTGAGAGATTTTAGCTACAAGGTTAAATTGAAGAAGCAAGACCTGTTCTCCTTGTAGATTTGCTGGAGTTATACAAGGATATGATAGGTTTAATAAAGCAAATAAAGAAAATCTGTTCCACTAAATGATGTTCCAAGGCTCAGGCAAAATAGGTTTTACATTTTGGATAGGAGTTGCCCTTGGGGGAGATGGAGGTGGAATTTAAGAATCTTTTGACACACTGTGTGGTAATGTAGGCGTTTTTTCCCACTTCCACAGTCCATTGGGTTCACTGCGGATATTAAATAACCCCAGGCAGTTCTAATAACAGAGTACTGAATTGAATTGAATTGAATTTATTTTCACGCGTACCGAGGCACAGTGAAAAGCTTTGTCTTGCGAGCAATACAGACCGATCACAGAGTTAAGTAGCATAGATAAGTAAATAATAGGTAAACAGCAGCAAAAACAAAAACACAGACACAGGCGAATGTTAAGAGTTTGTGAGTCCATTCAGTATTCTAACAACAGTAGGATAGAAACTGTTTCAAAGCCAACTGGTACATATGTTCAGTCTTCTGTACCTTCTTCCCGATGGTAGAGGTTATAGAAAAGCGTTGCCAGGGTGGGATGGATCTTTAAGAATGCTGGCAGCCTTTCCTTGACAGTGGGTCTGGTAGATGCATTCTATAGATGGGAGGTTGGCCTTTTTGATTGTCCAGGCCGAGTTCACCTCTCTCTGTAACCATCTCCGATCTTGAATGGTACATTGCCACACCAGGTAGTGATACATCCAGACAGAAAGTTCACGATGGCGCACCTATAAAAATTGGCAAGGGTATTCGCCGTCATATCAAATTTCCTCAGCTTCCTGAGGAAGAAGAGACGTAGTTGGGCCTTTGTAATCAGTGCATCCACATGAAGTGTCGAAGAAAGCTTGATGTTGCTGACCACTTCCAGGAGCTTAACACTCTCCACTCGTTCCATCTCTGTGCTGTTAATGCGTAGGGGGGTATGACTAACATCCTGCCCAAAGTCAATAATGAGTTCCTTGGTTTTGCCGGCATTGAGAGCTAGGTTGTTCTCAGTGCACCATTTTTCCAGGTCTTCCACCTCCCATCCGTAGTCTGTTTCATCGCCATTTGAGATTTGACTGACTATGGTGATGTCATCAGTGAAGTTGTAAATGGCATAAGTCTGGTATTTAGTGACGCAGTCAAGGGTACACAGTGAGTCCAGTGGGGGGCTGACTACGCATCCCTGGGGGGCTCCAGTGTTGAGTGTCCATGAGGATGAAATATTGTCCCCAATCTTCACTGATTGTGGCCTGTGGGTCCGGAAACTGAGGATCCAGTTGCAGAGAGTGGGGCTTAGTCCGAGATCACTACGTTTAGCCATATACACAACAATTACAGCAAAGTACACTACAAAAAGCACTTCAAAACTATTGTTCGTATGATTCTGACAATCACAAGTGAGCAGTTTTATGTAGATTGGTCTGGAGATCAGACCAGAACACATGATCAGCTCACTCCATCTCAAATGCTCATCACTGATTATTGACTTTCACCTGAACTCGTGAAAGTTCCACTGGAGGCAAGCCATTCTCATGTTTTTCCCATACAAAGAAGCTGTACATTTTACCCTATCCAGTCTCTAATCAGTTTGACAACTGGTAAAGACCACATGCTTGTTAGATTTCAATGCTGGTGCAATCAATTAACTCATTAAGATTTACTTTTGTCTCTTTGGAAAAACACTGATCTCCTGTCCTTAATGAACTTTTACAGAAGACTTTATCTTGCATTTGCAATATTTACACAGTACCATTTTACG
This sequence comes from Chiloscyllium plagiosum, assembly GCF_004010195.1. Taxonomy (NCBI): domain Eukaryota; kingdom Metazoa; phylum Chordata; class Chondrichthyes; order Orectolobiformes; family Hemiscylliidae; genus Chiloscyllium; species Chiloscyllium plagiosum. The sequence continues at coordinate 74,939,171 of NC_057721.1, forward strand.
GCAATGACAAATTCACCTGATAAATAGTCTACATTATCACATCTTATTCACTATGCCTGCTTTAAATGAAACTTTAACTTTTTCACGGTTCCTGTTACTGCAGTCCATTACTGCTAAATGCAAAGTTTGACATAAACAAAAATGTATCTTCCTTCAGCCTAACCTCCCAGAAACACTTTTAAAATCTGTCATCTCTTCCTAATTACCAGGCCATCAACAAGTTGCACACATTTTCTCTTTCTTATTAACTTCATTTCAGCTTACTCAAGTTTGAGGTTGATATCTGAAGTAAAAACCTGAAACTCTCTGACTACAAGAATGATGAAAGAGGAGATGATGAACATCTTCAAAAGGAAGGTGGATGGACACCTGAGGAACATTAAGTATCATGGCTATGGGACAAACAGGGAATGGGATTAACTGGAAGGTTCTCCAGAGAGCCAGCCCAGACTCGATAGGCTGAATGGCCTCCTTTGTTACTATCACTCTTGTTCCAAAGGTTGGATCTTTGAGAGGGAGTTGAGAAACAAGGTCAGTATTTTAATGCGAGACATCTAGCCCAGCATGAAACAGAATGACATTCAGAATTTTGCATGGATTGGCCATTAATCATAAGACCATGAGAAGTCTGAGCAAAAGGAGACCATTCAGCCCACTAAGTCTACTCCAGAATTCAATGAGTTCATGGCTGACCTGATAATCTTCAAGGCAGAAGTGGGTACTGCAGACTCTGGAGATTAGAATCAAGGTTAGCGTGGTGCTGGAAAAGCACAACAAGTCAGGCAACATCCGAGGAGCAGGAAAATCGATGTTTCGGGCAAAAGCCCTTCATCAGGAAGGACATTCCTGATGATGGGCTTTTGCCCGAAACGTCAACTTTCCTGCTCCTTGGATGCTGCCTGACCTGCTGTGCTTATCCAGCACTATGCTAATCTTGACTGATAATCTTCAACTCCGGTCAACACGGGGCAAGGTTCCTGTCCAATTAAAGCTGGCGATGGGGGTGCAGGAATGAGAGTAGCTTACAGAAATACAGGGCAGCCACTGCTACTTGTCCTAAGGTAGAGAGAGTATGCCAAAATCTGCCACTGCTCTACAGGATCTCAAAGTGTCATAGGGGAGCTGGAAGCTTGGCATTCCTGTGGCAAAGGATAGAGAGATAGAGGAACTCCTTCTGGGGGCTTGATAGGGGGAAGCCATTTCATTGAGCAGTAGGGGCTCCTCTATATTGAGTATCATCTACTTTTGCCTCCCATTGCTCTTTCATCTCTCACGTTATTCTGTCCCCCCAATCTGTGACCTCCCCCATGCCTTTTAAGGCTCTCTTGCTCAAGTAGATGAAGTCGCAGGCCTCAACATAGACCGAGACAGCACAGATTCAAAATGATATGAGAAAGAAGCAAATGTGATACGAAGAAAACTTTTCCACACTGCAAATAATTTGGAATACATTATTGGGAAATGTGGTGGAAGCAGGTTCAACTGAGGCTGCCAAGAAGGCATTTGTCATTTAAAGTGAAACAATATGCAGGGTTATGGGGAAAAGGCAGGAGAATGGCACTATGTCAAGATTTTCATATGGAGAGATAGGACAGACGTATGGGTTAAATGACCTCCTTCAGCACTGAAACAGTCCTACCATCTTCTTGAAGAGTTTTGCCAGTTAATTCGTTAACTTGTCATTTACTCGTTAGTTTAGTGGTTAGTATCCCCGCCTGTCATGCGGTAGACCGGGGTTCAATTCCCCGACAAGGAGGTTGCTACTTGGGTTTACGTTCTGGACAAGCATATGGACGTACATGGAATAGTGTAGGTTAGATGGACTTCAGATTGGTATGACAGGTCGGTGCAACATCGAGAGCTGAAGACCCTGTACTGCGCTGTTATGTTCTATGTTATGTAACTACTGTGGAACAGAATCCATATTCACAGAGGTAAGTATTGTTAAAGTCTGAAACACATTAAAACAAACAAACAGACAAAAGATTCAAATACTGACTCCATTTTGCCATCTTTCATTCAAAGATTCACAAAATCTTATATCTCCCTCTGTCTCTAGGATCTCAAAGCTCTGAAATCTCTCTCAACCTTAAGGTCTCTCTCCATCTCAATCTCAATCACTCTGTCTCACTAAAGTCTCAAAGCTCTGAAATCAGGGACAGCAATCAATATTATTTGTTTGTATTTCTAAACAAGAGCCCATCACAACTCACTTAAAAACATTCTCGGTCTGGTCGCTCTCTTTGCCATTAAGTCTGAACAATATATTCCTGCAGACAAACAGGCATTGCAAGGTATAGGAAAACGCTTGATCTTTTGAGCTACATTAACTTAATCTCTAGAAACCTTGTCAACCCTTTAATTCTTCACATTAGTAGTGCAACTGACCAGTCCAGGCACTATCTTTGGTGTCATTTGAACCTGTGGCACCCAATCAGTTGTGAATCTGGTGTACAGTCCCATCTCAGTGAAGAAGGCACCTGTCACCTGGATGACTGACCACCATGCAGCTGATGTCACCATGTTACAGTGGCCCACTCTGGTGAGTACCCAGGTGTCAGCAGACAATCACTTGAAGAGATACCTTTGGCTCTGGTTCTAAGTCATGGCCAGGTATGTTCACATATCTCTGTAGATCCTGGGCGCTAGTTAATCTTTCCTTTTCCTTTGTGTTTCTTGTTCTTCTGCTGGGGTATCATATCCAACTGCGCAGTCATTTATTCTCTATCTCCAGTGGCCTCAACTTCTGAGAGTCAAGCACCCTTTTCCAGCTGCACTGTCCCTGGTGCTTGGCAACTTCCAAAGAACAATCCAGACTGCTCTGATGCCCATTTTCAATACCTCACTGCTCTAAATTGGCAGCATTCAGTTGATGACCTCCTCTGCTCTCCTGTGATGGCAACTGTTATGATCCCTGCTGAAGATGCTACTGGATAACTCTGCTTCCAGAATGAGATCTGGATTGATCAATCATTTCTTTTTATTTTAATTAACATTCTGTTTGCTGATGAGCAGCTAGCTCAGATGGCTGGTCAGCTGGTTTGTAATGTAGAGTGATGCCAATAGCATGGGTTCAATTCCTGCACTGGCTGGGGTTATTATGAAGGACGTTCTCAATCTCTTCTGCTCACCTGAGGTCTGGTGATCTCCAGTTTAAACCATCATCAATTGTCTCCCACTAATGAGAGAACAGCCTTAAGGTCTGGTAAGACTATGGTGACTTTACTTTCATATTCACTAAAACATAGTTATCTGAGGCTGTAGAGTTTCTTTAACACTAGAACAGGAGCTTAATTATACAAAGGATATAAATAAATCAAAGATGTGAGGAAAAAAAACATTGTCACATAGCAGGTGCTTCGTGACAGGAATGCATTTGTTGGAAATGTGGTGGAGTCACATTCACTTGAAGCTTTCAAGAAAGGCATTAGCTGATTACTTGGATAGAAATGGTGTGCAGGGTTTTGGGGAAAAGGCAGGAGATTGGCATTAGATAATAAACTTGGACTAGAGAGTAAGAATTAATGCAGACACGATGGTCCAAATGGCCTCCTTCTGCACTTTAATGACTCTAAAGAAGAAGGAAACAACAGACAATAGACAATAGGTGCAGGAGTAGGCCATTCTGCCCTTCAAGCCTTTATTTAGATCTAGAATACAGTTGGAAAAGAAAATCTTAAAACAAACAGGTAAAACAATTTTATTCCCCAATATTATCACTTTACAGAAATTTAAATCTGACAAAATACCGTTCTGTATCAAATCTTTAAGTTCAATTGTTCACTGTTTTTTCCTGGCAAATTCTTTACTGAAGTCTTCTTATATGAATACTCACAAAACTGAGAGCTTATACTTGCTTAGCTTTTTAATGCTTGCAGACTTCCAACCAAATATATCTTGTCTGAAAGTTGCACAAATTCAATTTTTGTATGGAGGCAACTATGTTTTGCTGCAGCATTTTAGATTATTTCTTATAGAAGGGTAACATTATTTGCTTCTGACCCCAGTCTGGTGTCCTCCAAACTGCCCAAAGACTTTGAAGCTATAGGTTTCCTAAGATTTGGTCAAGGACTATCCTGAACCAAAAATAAATTCATGGTTCTCAATGTTTACACACCATGTCATAAACAAACACAATTCAAGCAATCTGCTCTCTGACACATTAGATTAGGTCACTGTTCCAGAGAGACTGTCTAAACTTGATTTTTTTTTAAGCCATTCTGAAATGTAGCCAACCTCATGTATCACTATTCTAAAATCCAAGGATGAATCTGATGTTATTGGCAAAAGTAATGTCAAGTCGTATGGATGGTTATTCACTATAGGTTGAGTCCATTCTCTTGCTGTAACTTACCAAACTTGCCTCATCAATTAACCAGCACATCTCTGTGGCATCAGCTACAGACAATCTGTCTGACATCATGCTGTTCCTGGAATAACACTCCATCCAACAGATCCCTGACAAAAGACTAGCCTTCCATAAAACCATAGCATCTTTGAAAGGCGGCTGTGAACCTAGATAAGCCGTAAAACTATAGAAATGATACAAAACAGAAGGGGCGCCAATTAATTATGTTGCTCCAAAGACACCCAAGTGCCCTTTCGAATCACGTTGGCATTAATAATCATCAGCAACATCACACTACATTAGCCACAAAGGCAGCCTGCCCAGCTGGCATGGATAGCACCTAACCACCCACACAATTTCTCTCACCCTGACCATTGTATAACCACAACATCATACTTTATCTGTCCGTAGCTGCATCTCATCTGATCATCCTCTAAGTCATTGCTACTCTGCCCCTAGTACCCACTGTATGCCTGCATCTTGTTATTGAGCAGTAGGGAACATCACATACACCAAACCACTGAACAAATGCAAAAATAAATGTGAGATTTTATTTAACAGAAAACATAAACACAAACCCAATAGAGGCTGAACTATATCCACACAAAAAAAAAACAAATTAAAGATTCATTATTAAAGATTATTTTGCAGTCAATAATGGTCTGCTGCATTCCTGATGAAGGGCTTATGCCCAAAACGTCGATTCTCCTGCTGCATCCAGCTGTTATCTACCAGCAGAGGGATTTGATAAGATTATGTTCAGCTTGTACATTGTTCCGAGAGTAGAACTGGAATCAACAAGAGTTAGACACAAGTCACAGCTGAAGCAACTCAGCATTCCAGCAGGGGTGTCTCACAGCTGGAGCTGTTTTTATAAGAATGGAGCGTTCTAAAAAAATGATGTCATGGCAGACTTACAGACCTTATCCACTCTTCTTGAGGCATTGTGTCAACTCCATCAACTTGTGACTTGCACACTATGGGTTAATGCCTTTGTAACAGTCTTTGTAATATGGTCTCTTTGAACTCATTGCTAAGTTTCATTAGCCCTACTGAGCTTGAGCTGCTCTCAGAGTTATACAGTCATAGAGTCATTGAGATATACAGCACACAACAGACCCTTTGGTCCAACTTGTCCATGCAGACCAGATATCCTAAATTAACTCATTTGCCAGCATTTGACTCATATCCTTCTAAACCCTTCCTATTCACATATCTTCCATGTGAAGGACACCCTTCCCCTAATTGACCAAAATTGTATCAGAAATGGGGTCTTGTCCACCACATCCAGGTCCCATCCACCATTTTTAATGATTCTCAGAGTCTTTCTGATTCTGACCCTTAATCTCCATTCACATCCTGAGCCCTTAGTGTATCGTGGCTGATTAGAATAAATTCTGTTCTTTATTCCATTGATGTGGGGACAGGTCAAATTTCCATCACTCTTTCCAAATCAAGGATGAATTACTGGTTTCTAAGGCATTATGTTTTGCATGCAAAGCTAGACCATTGATTGTTGGACTCAGTTTTCCCCTGTGTACCACTATCTCACTTGACAAATTCCATCATTTGCATCTAATCAGAACACCTCGCCCATATTTTAGCATGCATATCACACTCCTTCAGTTCTGCACTCAACTGCTGGCCTCGATAATGCACTCAGTTTAAGGATTTGGACTTGAACCCACAACCTTCTGTCTCTAACTGATAGCACTCAGCCAAGACTGACTCTGTTCTCAGTACCTTAGCAACAGTAACGCTAAAAGTGACAATGGTACTTATTTGGCCACAGATTCTTTCCAGAAAACAGCAGGTAGCACAACGCATTTCAGTCAGCTAGAGAATTAGCTCCTTGCATTACCTGGGTAACAGGAACCCTGCATCAAAATGCTGATGAATGTGTTGACAATCAAAAGCAAGAAAGACACCAGAGCTTTGCAAAGATATGGCACTCAGCTGCTTTGGACTGTAGCCTTGAAGTCTTGCAAACATCAAGTTAAAAAGGCAAACATTAATGGGGGAGATTGTCATCACATCAAAGTCCAAATAATCAGTGTCTACTGATGAAGAACAATACATTGAAATGCAAGTTTTACAAATAGTACCAAGACATCAATAATTGAATGATGGTTATAACAGAGCTCCGTTGAACAATGTAATTATCAAAATGGAAAAAGATTGAATTTTCTACTAAACAATTCTTGGGTTCTTATAAATGTAGTAATGTTGCCTAGTTTTGGTTCAGTGTTGTTTTTAAATCCAGGAACTTCACATAAACAGATTTTGGAAAATGACTGCAGTTGCCCCATAGCCAGAATCACCCATTATCGCTCATGAACTGATGCTTCATATCATTTCTCCTCTGTTGATCTCTTAGGAGTTGTTGTGGGGACTTGCTGCACATCAGTTTCTGTTTCTGTTTCTGCCACCCACTCAGCTCATATAACGGACCCAGATGGTATCTCTGGTGTCCCAGGAATGACTTCTTTTCCATTAGCTGTGTGCCAATGGAGAAAGTGAGCAGATGCGTTGGATTTGAATAATGTTTAACAACATTCGATTTTCCAGTTGTCCATTTTTAGCCTGCTTCATTTGTGGTTCATTGTGTTATGATTGCACAGGACTTCTTGAGTAATTCAGCATAATAAACTATTCAAGCATGTATGCCTGGCATTTGAAACTTAAATGTATATTATCTTTCATTTTTAACAGCTTCCTAATTTGGCATTGAGCCTTTAGTACCATTATTTCAAGTTGAAACACTTTTTTCTTGAGATCTAATGCTTTTTTGTCCTCAGTCACACTGTTTATAAAATGCCACTTTAACATCTCAGCTGGTCTGTCTACATAGTAGGTGACTTGATAATCAAGAAGGCATAGAAAAGAATATTTTAAAACAATTACCATTGTACAGAAAAATACACCAGAAAATTATTTGACCTCAAGGCTGGCAAGTCGATGGTGGCCTAGACTTTTAAAAAGAAATTGCTGTTGGGATACTTGATGAAGGGCTTATCCCCAAAACATTGATTCTCCAGGCTTTTGGATGCTGCCTGACCAGCTGTGCTTTTCTAGCAACACACACTTGACTCTGATCTCCAGCATCTGCAGTCCTCACTTTCTCCTCCTTACTGTTGGGATAATCAGGATTTGTTTATCATCATTCCAAATTCCCTCAATTCTGGAAGAGTTCCATTGAATACGAAAACAGCAAAGTTAACTCCTTTATTCAAGAAAGTAAGTAGGTAGAATGCATCAGATTATAGGACACTTATTTTAACATCTGCTATGCAGAAATTGCTGGAATCCATTGTTAATGAGAGTATAACAGGATACCTGGATATAGAAAATCAGAAAGGGACCAGACAGAGTCCACATCATCTTGTGAAAGGGAAATCTTGTTCAATAGTTCTTTGAGCAAGTAATGAGCAATGTGGATAAAGGAGAACTTGTAGATGCAGTGTATCTAGATTTTAAAAGGCATTTGCTGAGGTGGCAACTTTTAAGCTTATTGTACAAAATAAGAGTTCACAGTGCAGGTGGTAACATATTAGCCGAGGTGGAAGACTGAGTAATTAACAGGAAGTGCAGGATAGGTATAAATACGTCATTGCTGCATTGTCAAGTTTTCATGACTGGAATGCCACAGGGACGAGAGGGTGAGGCACAGTTAAACACAATCTATATGAATGACACAAAAGTGCAGTCAGTAAATTTGATAATTACTTTGGGAGAAGTAGGAGAGTAAGTTTTCAAAAGGTGGCAAAGGATATGTAAAGGGATGTAGATAAATTAAATCAATGGGAAAAGTGGCAGATGGAGCATAATGTAGGAAAATATAAATTTGACCACTTGTGCAGGCAGAACAGAAAACCAGTTTACTATATAAGTGGGGAAACATCACTGTTATGAAGGTGTAGCAGTGTACTGTACCTTTAAGAAAGTTAAAGCTAGCAGAACTACCTGACAGCACCAAGTGTTCTAAACATGATGTAGTGTAACCTTTTGGTCCAGCAGCTGGTGTTGCTGGTTGCCTGGAGACAAAGACAAATTTGAATTAGGCCAGTCAGTTTAAATTATACCCCCCAAAAAACAAACTCCAATAAAGTTTGAATTTAGAATATTGAGAATATTAAAAACCAATGACACAATCCGACGCTCTGGGGGTATAAGACCAGGGAAACGTGAACAGTTGAGAGACAACTGCCAAGCCACCAACAAATGCAGACTGCCTGCAGAATAGGTCTCTTAAAGGTACATGTGTGTATCAACCACCTGTGAACGGGAAATCCTAAGAAAAAGAAAATCTACAAAGGATGATACAAACGGAAGATTCGACAGCTAGCTGGGTTTGAAATTTGAATTTTGGTAAATCTTAGTCAAGGATTTTATTGGACTGGTATTATAGAAGGGAAAGTAATGAAAGGAGTTGTAAATAATTATTTTCTGCTATACGTTAAGAAATAAAATTGTTACTTTTTTACTTTAACTAGTTCTTGGCCTCTCAAATGTTCACAGATTGCCGCATGGGATAAATCTTTTCTGTGTTGCTGGTTTAAAATTAACAGAGGAGTTTACCTCGTGTTGTAACATTACCAAACTCAATGGTACTGAATAATCTGTGTGCGTCCTGAGACATAACTCAGGAAAATTTAGTATGCCGGTGCAGCAAGTGAGTGACTGGCAAGTTATTGTTTATTACAAAGGGAATGGACTATGAAAATAACAAAGTTTTAGTGAAATTTTGCAGAGCTTTGGTGAGACCAAATCTGGAGTATTGTGTGCAGTTTTAGTCTCTTTCTGAAAAAAGGACTTAACTGCATTGCAAATCAGTTTCGAGAAAGTTCACTCAACTTATCTCATTTCTGTGACAAGGAACGTATGAAAAAAGGTTGAAGAGATTGGATCTATACCCATTGGAATTTCGATGAATGAGGGGCAGTATGAGGTGGTCTGGAAAGCCCGAGTGGGGCACTCTCTCTGTGGCATGGTGTGGGTTGGAAAGCCTGGAGCAGGACTCTGGCAGTGGCATGGTGTGGGTTGGAAAGCCTTGAGTGGGATTCTCGCAGCAGTATGCTGTAGCAACAGAGAAGGAAAAGGTGGACACTCTTTAAGTTATCTTTATTTATTTTGTTCTGTGAATGCACGAGTGACGGTATACACTTTTCACTTACTTTATACTGAATACACGTGACAATAAAAGAACATTCAACATTGAAACATATAAGATTTTGAAGTGATCTGATCTGGTGGATATGGGGATAATATTTTAAATTAACTAATGTGCACAATGTAAGTATATGTCACCTCCCAGTTAAGTTGGAGAGGAGAAACACAATCACCTGATGAAGGAGCGTCGCTCCGAAAGCTAGTGTGCTTCCAATTAAACCTGTTGGACTATAACCTGGTGTTGTGTGATTTTTAACTTTGTACACCCCAGTCCAACACCGGCATCTCCGAATCATGTACAAGAGAAAGGCTGTGGTAGTGAGTATAGTGGATTATTTCTTGATTACATGTTTTTGGAGATAAGTCTCTTGAGTAAACTTAAAACATAAGCCATAGCTATTAATTTAACATGGGGCAGTGTTTGTAGAGGAATAAGACGGTGTTATTTTTCCAGGTCTGTAGATTGTGAAGGAGCAAAAATGGCCTTTGCAGTGATATGTACTTCTTGTCAGATGTGGGAGTTTAAAGAGAGTTTAAGGATTACTGCGGATTATATTGCTGTTGGATGCAAATTTTATCAGATCGAGTGGATCGGTTGGAGAGACAGATGGAAGCGATGAGGAATTTGCAACAGCAACAGTATGCGCTGGATGGCAGTTATAGGAAGGGTGGAAAGTCTCAGATACAGTCACATAGATGGGTTAACTCCAGGAAGGGTAAGAGAGGTAAGCAGCTAGTGCGTGAGTCTTTTATGGATATTAGATCAGTGGTGCTGGAAGAGCACAGCAATTCAGGCAGCATCCGAGGACAGGCAAAATCGACGTTTCGGGCAAAAGCCCTTCATCAGGAATAAAGGCAGAGAGCCTGAAGC
>NC_057721.1:74952627-74980033 GCF_004010195.1 Chiloscyllium plagiosum
GTGAGAGGGGAAAGATATAAAAGAGACCTAAGGGGCAACTTTTTCACACAGAGGGTGGTACGTGTATGGAATGAGCTGCCAGAGGATGTGGTGGAGGCTGGTACAATTGCAACATTTAAGAGGCATTTGGATGGGTATATGAATAGGAAGGGTTTGGAGGGATATGGGCCAGGTGCTGGCAAGTGGGACTCGATTGGGTTGGGATATCTGGTCGGCATGGACGGGTTGGACCAAAGGGTCTGTTCCATACTGTACATCTCTATGACTCTATGACTCTAGGATCTTCAACCTATGGCATTCTCTTCCTCAAAAAGTAGTGAAATTTGGATCATTGAAATTCTATAAGGTAAGACGAGATCAACTTTACAAGGACAGGCAGTGGTTATGGGGGACCACAGAGAGAGGGAAGTGGCATTGAAACCATAACCAGAACTCACACAGCAACTATAGGGTCCTCTTGGTTCTCACTTACCATCCCACCAGCCTCTGCATCCAAATGCTTGTAAGACACTATTTCCATCAGGATGCCACAAGTAGACACACCTCCCCCACCCCCACAACCTCCTCCCCTCCCTTGTCAGTACTCTGCAGAGGTTGTTCCCTCTGGGACAAACTGGTCTACTGTTCTTCTACTCCCAACACCCTAGTGATGCCTTTCCATGCAATTGCAGAACCTGTAACACCTTCCCATTTACCTCCTTTTATCTGTACTACATCCAATCTAGTCGACTGCCCACAATATGGTCTCCTCTACATTGTTTAGATGAAATGTAGGCTGGGCGACCATTTTGGCGGAGGTGGGTTCTGCAGATGCTGGAGATTAGAGTCAAGATTGGAGTGATGCTAGAAAAGCACAACAGGTCAGGCAGCATTTGAGGAGCAGGAGAATCGATGTTTCGGGCAAAAGCCCATCATCAGCAATGAGGGGCTGGTGAAGGTCTTTTGCCCGAAATGTCGATTTTCCTGGTCCTCGGATGCTGCCTGACCTGCAGTGCTTTTCCAGAACCACTCTAATCTTGATTGGGCGATTATCTTGCAGAACACCAGCACTCTGGCTGTAAAAATAACCCTGAGCTTCCAGTTGCCTGCCACGCCAACATGCCACCATGTTTCCAGGCCAACATTTCTCTCTCAGGCCTGATGCAGTATTCCTCAGCACAAACTCAAAGAACAACATCTCGTTTTCCATTTGGGGAAACTGCAACCTCTGGAACTCAACATCAAATTCAATAAATTCAGATCCTGATTCTATTCTTCCCCTGTTCTTTACCCACCCACACCTGGTCCTGTTATTGCATGGGATGCTTTCAGCTCAGCCTTCTCATTCTTAGCTCTCATTAACACTTATTCAGCTTCTCTTCTATGCTAGTTTACAGGAGAGACTAAGTCAGTTAGGATTGTATTCAGTGGAGTTTAGGGAAAAACGAGGACTGTAGATGCTGGAAACCAGAGTTTAGGTTTGAGTGGCGCTGGAAAAGCACAGCAGGTCAGGCAACATCCGAGGAGCAGGAAAATCGTTTCGGGCAAAAGCTCTTCATCAGGAATAGGGGCAGGGTGCCTGCAGAGTGGAGAGATAAATGAGAGGGGGGGGGTTGAAGTATTCCGAGGTGGAAGATGAGGCGTTCTTCCACCAGGCATCAGGTGACGAGGGAGCGGCAGTGGAGGAGGCCCAGAGCCAGCATGTCCTCGGCAGAGTGGGAGGGGGAGTTGAAACGTTGGGCCACAGGGCGGTGGGGTTGATTGGTGCGGGTGTCACGGAGATGTTCCCTAAAGCGGTCTGCTAGGAGACGTCCAGTCTCCTCAATGTAGAGGAGACTGCATCGGGAGCAACAGATACAATAAATGATATTGGTGGATGTGCAGATAAATCTTTGATGGATGTGGAAGACTCCTTTGGGGCCTTGGATGGAGGAGAGGGAGGACGTGTGGGTGCAGGTTTTCAATTCCTGCGGTGGCAGGGGATGGTGCCAGGATGGGAGGGTGGGTTGTTTGGGAGCGTGGACCTGACCAGGTAGTCATGGAGGGAACGGTCTTTGCAGAAAACGGAAATGGGTGGGGAGGGAAATATATCCCTGGTGGTGGGGTCCGTTTGGAGGTGGTGGAAATATTGGCGGATGATGTGGTTTATGCGAAGGTTGGTAGGGTGGAAGGTGAGCACCACCCACCTGGTTCTGATTAAGAGTCATTTAACTTCAAATGTTCATCTTGTTTTCTCTCCACAGATGCTGCCAGACCTGCTGATTTTCTCCAGCAATTTCTGTTTTTGTTACGGTTGGAGGGGTGGGGTCTGAGGGCGGAGGTGCGAGTTGTGGATGAGATGCGTTGGAGGGCAACTTTAACCATGTGGGAAGGGAAATTGCGGTCTCTGAAGAAGGAGGCCATCTGGTATATTCTGTAGAGTTTAGAAGAATGAGTGGGGGTCCCACAGAATCCTATCTAATTTTAAAAGGACGAGAGAGGTTAAAAGCAGGAAGGATGTTCCCAACAATGGGAGAGTCCAAAGCAAGAGGTCTCAGTTTAAGGATAAGGGGAGGTGATCGCCGAATGGTATTATTGCTGGACCGATGACCCAGAGACGCAAGTAATATTCTGGGGACCCAGGTTCTGCCATGGCAGATGATGAAATTTGAATTCAATAAATATCAAGAAATAAATTCAATGAACATTAAAAGTCTAGTGATGACCATGAATCCATTGTCAAAAAACCCGTCTAGTTCACCAATGTTCTTTAGGGAAGGAAACTGCTGTCCTTACCTGATCTGGGCCTATATGTGACTCCAGACCCACAGCAAGGTGGTTGAACCTTAACTGCCCTCTGGGCAATTAGGAATGGGCAATAAATGCTGCCTGGCCAGTGATGCCCTCATCCTGTGAATGAAGAAAGAAAAAAAAAAGTGGTAAACCTTATGGCCTGCTTCTGCTCGTATTTCTTCTGTTTTCAAACAACAATTGTTGTGTCTGTCTCCCCATTTTGTATCTCTCTCCATCTTTCCACTCAACATCCCCCCCACCCCCATCACCTCTTCAGCATAAATGCAACTGTTTTTTTCCCTAGCTGCTATCAGTTCTGATTAAGAGTCATTTAACTTCAAATGTTCGTCTTGTTTTCTCTCCACAGATGCTGCCAGACCTGCTGATTTTCTCCAGCAATTTCTGTTTTTGTTTCAGAACCTATTGAATGCTGGAACAGGCCCAGAGAACTGAATTGCCCAATCATGCTCCAGTATTTGAGTTCTTATTATAAAGGTGTCTTCTTTACAATATTTTTCTATAGTTTTGTTTATGGAGTGAGATGGGAGGAGGATTGCTTTAAAAGCTGAGGATTATAGAGAGGATTGCTGTATTTTTCAAAAGCAAGTTACCAGATTCTAACTGTTGGTATTGGTTATACCACTGTTTGTTCAGTCAATGGGAGAGGAGAAGGGAATCAGTCACAGAGCTGCTGCAAAGGGGTGTGTACAAATGGAGATTTAGCTGCTACAAGTAGCTGATTGACCTGCGGATTGGTGACCAGTTGTCAATGACAAAGATCTTCTGCCTGTCAACAGTTATGTGATTGGCTCTCAATAGCTAAACAGCTTGTCAGCATTAATGTTGGATCAAACACTATTAGACCTTAAACATACCTTCCACGTCAAACCTAACTGGAGACTGCAGGTAGAAACAAATGCAGTGATTGCACAAGCAATCTACCAGTTAGGTTTCCGATGCCCCTTGAGGGACTTAACACCTTCATCCTTATAATTTATTGCAATAGACTTCCCAGTACACTTTCCAAGCCCACAATCTCTACCACCTTGAAGACCAAGGGAATTAGGTACATGGGAACATCACCAACTACTTTCAAGTTTCCTTCCAAGTCATTCAACATCTTGACTTGAAACTATATCATTGCTCCATCACTGCCACTGGGTGGCATGATGGCATAGTGGTTAACACTGTTACCTCACAACATCAGGGACGCAGGTTCAATTCCACCCTCGGGTGACTGTTTATGTGAAGTTTGCATGTTCTCTCTGTTCCTGTGTGGGTTTCCTCCTGCAGTCTAAACATTTGCAGGTTAGGGTTATTGGCCATGCTAAATTGCCCCGTGGTGTCCATGGATGAGCTAGGTGGGTCAGCCATGGTAAATGTGGGGATAGAGTAGGGCCTGGGTGGATGAATGCTCTTTGGAATGTTGATGCAGACTCAATGGGTTGAATGGCCTTTATGTGCATTGTAGGGTTTCAGTAAAGGTCCTGGGACTCCATTTCTAACTGCACTGTGAGTGTGTCTAACCCCATGGATTCAAAAAGACACCTCACTTTCATCTTGACAAGGCAATTCAGGATGACCACTTAATGGTAGTTTAGCTCACAAAGCCAAACTGAATAATAAAAGAGGAAATTTCAACTTTAATTACAAGCTTCCAAAAGTGCCTATTTGTTGAGTTCTTGCTGTCCCCAGCCCGTCTTCGCAGCACACACCTCTCTCAATGGGACTGTTGACTGTGGTCATCTGATTGGGCCAACAGTAGCAGGACCCCACCCATTATCCTTAACAGGATAGCGAGCATGCAGACAGTCAATGAGGAGGGAAGTGCAGCCCAAGACATTTAGGGCTTCAAAGCCGATGGGAAATTTTATTTCAGTATGCAATATGCAGTGTTGGCTTTTAGCTCAAGAGACAGAAGAGGGCAGATGGCATGATGGCTCACTGCCAGGGACCAGGTTCAATTCCACCCTGTCTGTGGAATTTGCACATTTTTCTGGTGTCTGCCTGGGTTTCCTCCGGGTGCTCTGGTTTCCTTCCACAGTCCAAAGATGTACAGGTGAGGTGGATCGGCCACTAAATTGCTCCATAGTGTTCAGGGGTGTGCACGTTAGGTGGATTAGCCATGGGAAATGCAGAGTTACAGGGATAGGGTAGGGAGGTGAGTCTGGGTGGGATGTTCTTTGGAGGGCCAGTACACTGTAGGGATTCTATTCTAAATTACAATTTTATATAACCTGTGTTATACTGATTCAGTGAACCATATTCTTACCTGAATACTACACCATTGGCAAAATTAAACCAAGATTGAAAAGGTTAAATTCTAAAGGCAAAATGTGTAGACTTTGTTGTTTGTGTGAGATGTGACTCAGTGTCATAACTTGATCCTTAACACAGCAATGATGCACCTTAAAGTGTTTTATTACGTTAAAGGTGCATTTAAAAAATCCTTGTTGTCATTAGCGGGTGGTCTAATTGCGGTATTTAAGCTGAATAAAAAAGTTTATTCGGGGAAAAGGGAATGGAGTAACCAATTAGCTCTCTTTGAGGTAATATCATGTGCATTTAGTTGAATTGTCTCTTAATGGTTTGCAGCATTCTCAGAATATGTGACAAAATAATGAGATTAAATTCCCTACAGTGTGGAAACAGGCCCTTTGGCCCAACCAGTCCACACCGACCCTCCAAAGAGTAACTCACCCAGACCCATTTCTCTCTGACTAATGCACCTCACACTATGGACAATTTAGTATTGCCAATTCACCTAACCTGCACATCTTTGGACTGTAGAAGGAAACCAGAGCATCCGGAGGAAACCTACACAGACGTGGGGAGAATGTGCAAACACCATACAGACAGTCATCTGAGGCTGGAATCAAACCTGGGACCGTGGCACTGTGAGGCAGCAGTGCTAACCACTGAGCCACCACATGTAGAAATGTTTAATCAATGTGCTCAGATACATTGAGACATATTTCTGGAGCAAGTGGGACTACAATCTGGACCTTCTGGTTAAAAGATAGGAACATTTTATCATTCTGGAGCAAGAGCCCTTCATAGCCATGTATATTTCAGATTGCCTAATGAATATGTTGATACTTCCTTTCGCAAAAGTAAGGAGATAAGATGGTTTACGTTATGCTGTGAGATGATGCTAGAGTCTTCAGTGTGTAGAGCTTATGTACAGTTGAGAGGGAAGGTGTATTGGTGAAGTGATGTTACACCTTCTTCACCAGACCTTAATGTCATGACCATTGTAATGAGGGGCTGGAAAATGAAGAAGAGAGGCTTCTAGAGGATTAAGCTTGACTAGCCTAGCATGTACCATAAATGTACCAGGAGGAATGTTCATGTGGTGGTAATGTGGACCAGTAATACACAGGCCCAAGTTACTATTCTGGGGATGAGTTCAAATGGCACCTGTAGCATTGCATTCAGGTGATAAAGTTATATTATGAAGGCAGTCTTAGTGATGGTTTAAAAAAAATTCATCTGTTTTTCTCATCCCTTTTGGAAAATTTGCTGCCCTCGCCCAGTCTGACCTACATTTGACTCCAGATCTACAGTAATGGTTATGCTGTGAAATGGTTATGCCTTCTGAAATGGTTAAGCCACTTGGGAGCACTTTGGGATTGGCGACAGAGCCACATCACAAGAAAGAGTAGAACAAAGACTCCTGCTGAAACAAACTTCCACTGAGATGTTACTTGGTAACGGTTGCAGAAATCTGAAGCACACTGCTTTCCTGCAGCTTGCTTAGAGAGCTGTATGATACAGTCCCAAAGCAAAGGAAGGATGTTACTCCTATATCTTATCTATCAAAGGCAATTTCTGTAAGAAGTAGACAAACATATATTAAATCAGGAAATGTTTGATGCTGGATTTCCTGCATGGTTTTCTACATGTGACTGAACCTTACTGGCAGACAGTTCCTCTGAATGCTGTTCTGTTAAATGATTCATGCCCATCTTTCCTCAGTTGGACCTTCCCAGGTGCTCCAATGTTTCATAGGTTTCCACCATATTCTGAATTTGCCTTTGAGCTACAACTGGCTATTGGATAAATTTCGATTCTGAACTACTCTGACAAATGTGTCAATGCACATCCTTTAGATTGTCACCCTTTTGGCAGTCTCTACATTTCTCTACACTTGTTCTCACTGCTCATTAATGATAGCACAGTTTGAAAAAATTCTTCCAATATATCTGATGGTCCCCTCGTGTTATGTGACTTCCAGGTGACCACTCATGCAAAGGCTTACTTTTCTTTCTAATGTCACAAAGCTAGTCCCTTTTTCTCTAAAGGCTGTTCCTTGGCTCAAGGAGAATCTATCCTTCATTTCTTTTTCAGAGGGGCAATAAATCGGACCAGACTCCAATCAGTCTGGTTTGGTACAGAGATGAAAAGAATTTTGAGATGTCTTTTGTTTATATGTAAACAGATGAGGCTTCAGGCCAAAGTGGTCATGCTTTAGAAGTGACCTGTATAAAGGGAGGGGAGTGGTCAGCTCTTTAGCTGAGCTGAGCTGTTTTTAGTTGAGTCTGAACTGGGAAGTTCAACAAGGAGCTGTGTGGAAACTCTAGCTCTTTCCAGTCCTTCAACTTCAACCTGAAAGCATATGATCCATTTATACTGGGTTTTAAAAGGAGTTTGTTTATTGGAACTGTTGTGTTTATTTGGAACAGCATAATTAAGTCTAGTTGGATAGGTTGAGTTCTGTAGGGGTTATGTGTTCTGTTCTTTGTGTTTCATTGTGTAATTTTGTGAATAACTTGTTTTGTCTGTTTTAAAATTTAGCAGTCAACCTAACTATCTTACTCTGGGTATTTTCACCGTATACTTACCGAAACAAATTGCAAAGTTAGGTCTAGGGCTGCTTGCTTAAGAATGTTTTGAATGGTCTGGCCCTAGTCCATAACAGATTGGGGGGCTTGTGGGATTTTCAGCAGCGAATGGTAGGTGCTAGTGTCTTAAGTTCGGGTGTTGGTTTGGTTGGTAAACAAAGTTTGGGATAGGAATGGCTCTTTCAGTCGCCAAACGTTTTCTAGCAGTGGATGCGGTGACTTTGAAGGTTTTGCAACAAGTGAACATGAGCAAGCAGAGAAGCTGTAATTGGAACTGCCTGCTTCAGTGAGGAAAGGTGAGATATCTACAGCAGTAGCTCAGCATTTAAACTTGCTGAAGCAACCTTCGGAATCTGTAGAGGTGGCAAGAATTCAATTGCAAATGAAGCAGCTTGAGTTGGAAGCAAGAGATAAGGAAAGGGCAGCAGAAATGAAACAGTTTGAGCTACAGTTAAAAGCAGAAGAGAGGGGAAAAGAGAGAGCAGAGAATGAAAAAGAGAGAGCTTTTGAACTTCAAAAAGTGACACTAAAAAAGGAAAGTTAGCTTTAAAAGCTAGAGATAAAGGCTGAGGGTAGGTTCAGTGAGGAATCAGTACAAACTCATGTGGAAGAGCAAAGAGTTAATACAGCAAGTTTAGCAGCTGAAGTGGCTGGTTCATATAACTCAATTTGGTTTACAGAACCAGTTTCAGTCCATGAGGGATAGAAATTGGGGCAAAGAGAAATCCTCACATGGAAAGAGAAAGGGAGATCTCAGTCAAGGATAACTTACCACAGGTTAAAAAAGAAACCCTTGAGGGGGACAAAGAAGTTAAAAAGCTCCAGTGTTTTCATTGTAATAAAGTGGGCCACACAAAATTACAGTGTTGGTGGGCTAGGAGAAAGGCAGATATAGGAAAACCAGACAAGCCTGGAAGTTTTGTTGGACTAGTAACAAAAAGCACAAGGGAAGTTAGACAACTGCCTCAGAGTATACAAAATGATCAGAGGTTAATTAAGGAGGTAGTGCCAGATCTGCTTAAAAAATATACATGCAAAGATAAAATTTATTCACATAGATCAAGAGTAATAGGTGAGGAGGTTACAATATTAAGTTGCACAGGATTCTCTCAGTCTGTAATGCTGAAGGATGAGGAGATATGTACTCCTGAGGGACTATTGCCAGAGAAAGTGCTGGTAACAGGAATTCATGGTGAGACTAAAAGTGCTCAATTATGTAAAGTGAGGCTAGAGAGTCCGAGAAGAGTGGAGAATTTGTGGTAGGAGTACTGGACAAACTCTTAACTCCAGGTATACAATTTGTCCTTGCAAATGATATAGCTGAATCACCAGCAGGCGTGCTGCCTACTCTAGTTGAAAAGCCAGTGGAGACACAGGTAACTGAAGACATAGAGAATGTTTATCCAGGAATTTTCCCTGATTGTGTGATCATAAGATCACAGAGGCACAAGCTGAAGCAGGAGAGATCAAAAGGCACAGATAATGAAGCTGACGTGGTGTTATCCGAAACCTTCTTTGATCAGATTAGTGGCACAGAGAAGGAGCAAGTAAACATGCAAGTAATTTTAGCTCTGCTAAGCTGATTGAATTACAGCAGAAAGATGAGGAGTTAAAACAGTTATATCAAAAGGCATTTTCAAAGAAAGAAAGTGAATGCATTCCTGTGTGTTGTTCCTTAACAAATGATGACTTAATGTGGAATTGGAGAACATCACACATTCAAGCAGATGAGAAATGGGCAGAAATTCATCAAATTGTTTTGCCTGTCAGGTATAGAAAGGAAGTGCTGCGAGTGGCACATGAGCTATTACTTGGAGATCATTTAGGGGTGAGGAAAACACAGGCTGAAATACAAAGACATTTTTATTGGCCTTGACTATACAAAGATGTAGTTGAATTTTGCCAGATGTGTCATGCATGTCAGCTAATTGGAAAACCACAGGCAGTAATAAAAACTGTACCTTTAATACCTATTCCAGCATTTTAGGAACCTTTCACAAGTATCTTAATTGATTGTGTATGCCCCCTACCTCAAACAATAAGTGGGAATAAGTAATTATTAACAATAATAGTTGTGTCGACTAGATTTCCAGAGGCAATCCCATTACACAACATCACAGCTAAAAGGGTTGGGGAAGAATTATTTAAATTTTCCACTAGATATGGACGACCAATCAGATCCAGTCAGATCAAGGATCAAACTTCAAATCTAAACTATTCAAGGAGGTTATGGATAACTTAGGAATAAAGCAATTCAAATTTATTGCGTACCATCTGGAATCGCAGGGAGCACTAGAGAGATGGCTTCAATCACTAAAGACAACGCTGAGGGGTTATGATCAGGATTATCCAGATGATTGGGATAAGGGAGTTCTGTTTGTACATTTTGTGACCAGAGATGCACTGAATGAATCGACCAAATTCAGTCCATTAGAATTTATTTTTGGGCATGAAGAAAGAGGATGGCTAAAATTGATTAAGGAGAAATTAATAAGTCAGAATTCAGAGACCACCCATTTGGGCGACGTGTCAAATTTTAGAGAATGATTAAATAGAGCTGTAGAGTTGGCTAGACAGCATTTAAAAGTATCACAGCATACAATGAAACAAGAAACGGAACATAAATCACAAATTCGCAATTTTGTAATTGGGGATAAGGTATTGGTGTTACTTCCAGTAACAGGTATGTCTTTAAGAGTAAGGTTTAGTGGACCTTATCGAATTGAGAAGAAATTGAGTGAGGTGAACTACTTGATAAGGACTCCAGACAGGAAGACATCTCACAGACTGTGTCATGTGAATATGCTTAAAAGGTATTTTGATAGGGAAGGAAAGCAAGAGGAAAAGGTGTTAATGATTACAGCACTGAAGGATGAACCAAGTTCAAAGGATTCCAAATTGGGCATTCCTCAAATCAAACTGGACAATGAGGAAGTTGTCAAAAATTCCGATAAATAAATTATTGTGTTACCTTCCACAAGATAATCAAAATGACCTGAAAGAGTTATTACTATCACATGAGGAGATATGCGGAAATAAACTGGGAAGTACTTATTTAATTGTGCATGCTGTACAGATAGGAGGTGCTGTTCTGATTAAGCAACATCCTTTTAGGCATAATCCTTTAAAGTTGGCAAAGGTTCAGAAGGAGATAGAGCTCATGCTCCAAGATGGCATAATCAAAGTGAGTTACAGTGACTGGAGCACACCCATAGTCATGGTGCCAAAGTCAGATGGTACCCAATGGTAATGTGTGGACAATCACAAAGTCAACGCTGTTACAAAGACTGATGCATATCCAATCCCACGGGGTGGAGGACTGTGTTGAAAAAGTGGGACAAGCAGCTTACATTTCTAAATTGGACTTGCTCAGAGGCTACTGGTAAGTAGTTCTGTCAGTGAGAGCAAAAGCCATATTGGCTTTCGTAACACCAAATGGACTATATCAGTTCAAAGTCATGTTATTTGGTATGAAAAATGTTCCAGCCACATTTCAGAGACTGACTAATAAGGTTATTGCTGTGTTACCCAACTGTGTGGTATACCATGATGACCTGGTGTTTTTTAGTCACTCATGGAAGGAACATTTACAGCATTTATCAGACTTGTTTGATTGACTTCAGAAGGCAGGCTTAGAGGTAAACCTAGCTAAAAGTGAATTTGCCAAAGCTCAAGACGCCTTCCTGGGTCATGTTGTTGGACATGGATATTTGGCTCCACGAGATGCAAAAATGAAAGTAATTGGGAAATATCCCACACCATCGACAGAAAAAGCAGGACTATGATTCCCAGGATTGAGTGGATTTCACCACAAGTTTGTGCCAAACCTTAGCAGTGTGGCTGCTCACTCACTGAATTGTTACAAAAGGTCAATAAGTTTCAGTGGACAGAGAACTGTTAACTGCCAGCCTAAAAACTGTGTTAACCACTGCTCCAATATTAGCCACATCGGATTACACAAAGCCTTTCAAGGTGTCTATCGATGCCAGTGATGTAGGTGTCGGTGCAGTGCTCTGCAGGAGGATGACGAGGGAATAGAAAGACCCATTGGGTATTTTCCATGAAGTTGAATGTTCATCAACAGAAATACTCAAGAGTGGAGAAAGAGACTTTAAGCTTGCTGTTGGCATTACAACATTTCAGTGTTTATATTGCCAGCAATGCATCGTAGACAATTTTATGCACTGATCATAACCCATTGACATTTGTGGAAAGAATTAAGGACAAAAATTCCAGACTGTTTTGAGGGAGCTTGCTGTTGCAGCCATTCAATTTGACAATTGTGCATGTGGCAGGTCGCGAAAACGTGATTGCTGATGCGTTACTGAGACTCGAATAAGATATGGGGATGTTCGGTGGTGGGTGTGCCGTGGACTGAGTTTTCATGTGGTTGTTCATGTTTGCATGTTTATAGTTAGTATAGTGTGTATGTGTTTAGACTGCTAACTGGGTTTTGAGGGATTAAAAATGAAGCCACCTTTTGGTATTGATTTTTCAAAGGGGGAGATGTCACAAAGCTAGTCCCTTTTTCTCTAAAAGTTGTTCCTTGGTTCAAGGAGAATCTGTCCTTCATTTTTTTTCAGGGGGGCAATAAACCGGGCTAGACTCCGACTCTGGTTTGGTACAGAGATGAAAAGGATTTTGAGACATCTTTTGTTTATATGTAAACAGATGACACTTCAGGTCAAAGTGGTTATGCTTTAGAAGTGACCTGTATATAATGAAAGGGGAATGGACAGCTCTTTAGCTGAGCTGAGCTGAGCTGTTTTTAGTTAAGTCTGAACTGGGAAGTTCAACAGGGAGCTGTGTGGAAACTCCTTCTCTTTTCTGCCCTTCATCTTTAACCTGTAAGCATGTGTTCCATTTATACTGGGTTTTAAAGGGAATTTGCTTTTTGGGACTGTTGTGTATATTCGAACCAGCATAATTAAGTCTAGTTGGATGGGTTGAGTTCTGCAGGGGTTCTTTATTTTGTTCTTGGTGTTACATTGTGTAATTTTGTCTGTTTTAAAAGTTAGTAGTCAATCTAGCTAACTTATTCCGGGTATTTTTCACTGTACACCTAGCAAAGCAACTTGCAAAGTTGGGCCTTGGGCTGCCTGCTTAAGACTGTTTTGAGTGGTCTGGCTTAATCCATAACACTAAGTCCCAACAGCATGGCACTGTTAAGGCCATGTCAAACACACTATATCAATCCTCATACTGCACTTCCTAATCGGCAATTTTTGTACTACATCTCTCTCTATTTATTGTAACCATCACAACCTCCGCAGCTCCATCACCACACATTTCTTTCATACCTATTATATCGTTCTTTATTCAGTTCAACATTGCATTCAGTTTTCTAAATAAGCCACTCATTTGTACATTAGTTTTCAGTATAGAATAGACTGCATTTAGCAGAAAATCTAGATTATAAAAGGTACATTCATGTGAGTGTACTAACTATTAAAACAGATTTAATGCACCAAACATTTTCAACACATAAGCAGTTATAGAGAATGCACAGCTGTATTGCTCCCTCTCATGAGAGAAGATTAATCTCATCTCCAAAACATAGTTTTCTTTTCAGAAATCTCTATAACGGAATTTCTCAGCCAGACCTCGCTAAATCATTCACTGCCATTTGTAGTGGAAGAGACCAAGTTTATATCTTAAACTTATTTTTTCTGATCTGACAGGACTGCAGCTGGATTTCTAATTTGTGAAGGAAGTAAAACTGTCAAAGTTCATCTTTGTTGCTCTGAAACTGACAGTAGCTTCTGGAATCTGCCCATTGATGGTTAACCCTGGAAATCTAGAAATTCAATCAATAATTTGTTACTCCTTCATTGGGCATCTGTTGAAGTTCTTGCAGATGAGGTCTGTTACCACATTATCAAACCTCTCAGAAAAAGTTCGACTCTTGATCCCTGCTCCTGGGATTTATACTCATCTGTATCAACAGACAGCCTCTGTGGCCCTGAACAAAATGTCAATATTTCCATTAAGATTAAAATGTAACAAACCTTTAGAATAATAAAACTTCTCTTTCTAGAGATTTGTTAGTGATGGTACATGTTCTAGTTTAATCTCTCGCTTAATCACAATCCTTATCTGAACTGTTTAAAATAATTAAGTTATGAAGAACAGGAAGGGGGTTATTCTTCTTTGTTTGCTGTTCCTGAGAGTTCTTCAATCTCATTTGTTGCTCAGCCAGGCAAATGGTATTCATTGTGGTATTCAAGAGGGCATTGAAAATAATGTGCAAGGGTATGAGAATAAGCAGTAGATTTGACACAAAACAATGCCGCTTATTTAGTGAGCTGGTGTAGATACAATGGGCTGAACAACCTTCATACACACTGTAACCATAAGATCATTAGGACATAGGTGCAGAATTGAGGTCATTTAGCCCCTCGTGACTGCTCTGCCATTCAATCATTCTCCCCATAACCTTTGATCCCCTTTACAATCAAGAACCTTTCTATTGGACTTTTCTATGATTCTGCGATTGTTGCACAATGAGAACCTCTTGAGCTGATGCTGGAATAAATGTGAGGAATGGGAAAGTCCAAACTACCAAAGTCACGAGCTCTTTGTGGGCAACGTGATTCATGGTCAAAGATGAATGCTGTCAATTTGGGGCTTAACACAAGATCTGTGCCAAGATTCATCATTCATCTCTAGTTGTCCTAAGCATGTTAACAGGGAACCAAAATATGTAAAATGGGAGAAAGAAAGACTCCAGATAGGTCAGCTTATTGGGTTGCTTGTCCTGAAAGGTATAATTGAGACAGGTGCATGTTTACAACATGCTGGTCGCTTTCACCAAAAATATGTCTGCTGCCATTCCACAAATCATCTGATAACATGGAAGTAGCTATGTCACTGGACTGATAATCTAAAGACCTCGGACAGATGATCCAGAGAGTTGGAGTACAAATTGCATTGACATGGTTTGAAAAGCAGAATTCACTTCAGAAAATCTGAAAATATAAGGCTGGCTTACATAAAAGTGACTAAAAAGTTTTCAAATTATCATGAAAATCCAATTGTCTCATTCATAATCTTACTTCATGTGACTTCAGTTCCACACTAATGTGGTTGACTCTTAACTGTTCTCAAACTATTTTGGGCATTGACAGATGGACATTAATCGTGATATTCAGTTTAATTTCACACATTGCACCAATGACATCTGCAATGATAATCCCTGCATCCTGAACCAGAAGCAATTGTTTATCGTATTCCACAGCTTTATGGGAGTTTCATATTATAGCATTTTCCATTCATTACTTAAAGTGTGAGCCATGAATGAGTCAGTAATACATATTTCTCAGTCAGAATGGGTTCGTGCCCCACAGAGGTTTGAACACAAACTCTAGCTTGGCACAACCTGAACAGTACTGAAGGAATGTTTCCCTGCCTCATGTGCTTCCTTTCAGATGAGGAATTAATCAGACTGCCTTTAGAACATTGCCATTGCAATTAAGACCAGAAAGTAAGAAAATACAGGAGGAGAATTTGACCATTCGGCCCATTGAGGCTGCTCCACCATTTGATCATGGCTGATATGTTTTTCAACCCCACTTTCTTGCCTTCCCCCTGTAATATTTGATCCCCTGACTAATGAAGAACTTACCACATAAATAGATCCCTCACTCCACGTACATAGATCCCTCAAAGTTGCCACCCAATTTGATAGGGTTGTTAAGAAGGTGTATGGTGTTTTGGCTTTCATTAACACAGGGGTTGAGGTTAAGTGCCATGGGGTTTTGCTGCAGATGTATAAAACCCTGGTTAGACCACACTTGGAATATTGTGTCCAGTTCTGGCCACCTCATGTAGTAAGGATGGACTTGCTTTAGAGAGGGTGCAGAGGAGATTTACCAGGATGCTGCCTGGGTTGGAGGGCATGACTTATGAAGAGAGATTGAGTGAGCTAGGGCTTATCACACTGGAGAGAAGGAGGAAGAGAGGTAACTTGATAGAGGTGTACTCGGTAATGAGAGGCATAGATAGAGACTTTTCCCCAGGGCAAAAATGGCGGTCACAAGGAGTTATAATTTTAATGTGATTGGAAGAAGGTACAAGGAAGATGTCAGAGGTAGGCTCTTTATCCAGAGAGTGGGGTGTGTGTGAAATGCACTACCAGCGGTAGTAGTAGAGTCAGAGACATTAGGGACATTTAAGTGACTGCTGGACAAGCACATAGATCAGAGAAAATTGTAGGATACATAGGTTAGGTTGATCTTCACTCATTGACTTGGTCTCCACAGCCCTCTGTGGCAATACATTCCACAGATTCACCACCCTCTGGCTGAAGAAGTTCCTCCTCATCTCACTTCTAAAGAGTTGGTCTTCACTCTGAGTTTGTGCCCTTTGGTCAAAGTCTCTCCTTCTTATGGAAACATCTTCTCCACACCTACTCTCTCCTCTCATTATTCTGTCAGTTTCAATGAACTGCTCCCTCTACCTTCTAAACTCTATTGAGTACAACATGCCTGTTGACTCACCTTCATCAATTTTGTTAACATTCTTAAAATCACCAAGATCATCAAACATGATTTTCCATTCACAAGTCCATGCAGACTTTTTTTAAGATTAGTGCAACTGGTAATTATTTTCACAAATTAAACTACATTAAATAGAAAAGAGATATCAATGCTCTGCTAATCATTGACAAAAATGAACAATATGAAGCTCATGATCATGACATTAGCTGCATTAATGCATTTCAGGAGTATAGAGAGTTGTAATTATAAAAAAAGTGAAGCAATATTCAGTCTTTTCATGTCACGCAGGCATGATAAAAGCCCATGAAGTTGAAAACAAAGTAATGGCATTGACAGAGTCATCATCCTCCACCATTCCCACCACCTACAAATGGACCCCATCGCCAGAGATATATTTACCCACCCCATTCACTTTCTGTAAAGACCATTTCCTCCGCGACTCTCTCATCCAGTCCACCAGCCAAGCCATGTCTTGGTGCTTGTTGGAAAGTTCTGGAGATGAGGCATTCTGCCAAATGACTTTGACAGTCTGCCCAGGGAACTGCTCAACAGCCCTCTCCTTTTCCCGAAGGGTCTCAAGGACACTACATGCTGTCCACTTACTGTGGTCAAAGGTGTTTTTCTTCATAAATTCCTCCACAAAGGACCGGTGATACAGAACGGTCCAACTACTTGGAGCGTTTCGCGGCAGCGAGGCCAGGCCCATCCTTCGCAACACTGGGGATAGGAAGAACCTCAGTACGTAGTAACACTTGGTGTTTGCGTACCGAGGAGCCATGCACAGCTTGATGCAGCCACACACAAATGTGGCCATCAGGGTGAGGGTGGCATTAGGTGTGTTTTTCCCCCCGTAGCCCAGATCTTTATACATGGTGTCCCTTCAGACCCGGTCCATCTTTGATTTCCACATAAAGTGGAAGATGGCCCGGGTGACTGCGGTGGCACAGGTTCTGGGAATAGGCCAGACCTATGCCACATATAACAACAATGACAGTACCTCACACCTGGCGACCCAGGTTTTTACCTGCAATGGAGAGAAGTGAGACATATATGATAGTGGTGTGAGACATATATGATAATCAGAGGGATAAATAGGTTGGACAGTGATGGCTAGCATGAAGGGACATAGCTTTAAGTTGAGAGGTGATAGGTATAGGACAGATGTTAGAGGTAGTTTCTTTACTCAGAGAGTAGTAGAGACATGGAATGTACTGCCTGCAACAATAGTAGCTTTGCCAATTTTAAGGGCATTTAAATGGTCATTGGATAGACGTATGGACAAGAATGGAATATGTAAGTTAGATGGGCTTCAGATTGGTTTCACAGGTCTGTGCAACATCGAGGGCCAAAGGACCTGTACTGTGCTGTGATGTTCTGTGTTCTAAAGTGGAGAAAGGGGGGGGACCTAATTGAAATTTACAGAATACTGAGAGACCTGGAGAAAGTGGCTGTGGAGAGGATGTTTCCACTAGTAGGAGAGACCAGTGACCGAGGGCACAGTTTCAATGTAAGGCGACAATCCCTTAGAAATGAGAAAAGGCAGAAATTCTTCAGCCAGAGCGTGATGAATCTGTGGAACTCAGCACAGAAGGCTGTGGAAGCCAAGTCATTGGGTGTCTTCAAAAGCAAGACAGATCGATAGATTCATGTTTGATAAGGGGATCAAGGGTTACAAGGTGAAGGTAAAAGAATGGAGTGAGAAACGTGTCAGTCATGATTGAATGGTGAAGCAGGATCAATGGACCAAACGACCTCACTCTGCTCCTATATCCTCTGGTCTTATGGTTTTATGGTGAAGCTATTGTATAAAGTACAATTGAGCAAACTGAGCCTGGATTAGCTAAATCTTGTGAAAAATGAAAACTTACTTCATTGAGAGTACAAAAAAATTAAGGGGTATACAGGATAGATGTAGATGAGATATTTTCCCTGGTTCGAGAGTCTAGAATCAGGAAGTACAATTTAAAAAACAGGGTTGCCATTTAGAACCAGAACAAGGAGTTCTATTTTTCTCAGAGTGTTGCAAGCTTTTAGAAGTTTCTACCCCAGAAAGTCATGGAGGCTCTGTCCTTGAGCATATTTAATATCGAGATTAATACATTTATGATTCTCAATGACATACAGGATATATGGATATTGTGGGAAGAAAATTGTTCAACGGGTTTGGGGTTCTGTCAGTGTGTCTAGATGCTCGTGGAAGCTGCTTGTGGGAGGAGGATAGTGAACTAAATGACCATGGCAGCTTGGTGCAAGAAGCCACTCAAAAGGAGGAAGTAACAAGAAATGTGGTGATCCCTGGGATTGTGTAGTGAGGGGATTGATTCTGTTCTGTACATGAGAGAGTTTGAGCCCAAACAGCTGCATTTCCTTCCCAGTACCAAGATTCAGGATACACCTCATGGCTGGAAAGGAACTTGCAGAGTAGAGCTTTCATGAGATTTCAAATTAGGTTAAAAGACAGGTTAAGGGAAATGCAATGTCGGACATTTCAAGGATATCTCAGAATTTACAGCATTGATTCATGCCAATGGGGATGGCATTGACTGGGAATGTCACTGGACTGATAATTCAGAACATTGAGGCATGTCACTTCATAGAAATTATTGCATGAAACTTAATAGCTGTGATATTAACGAACCCATGTCAAAACAGATACATTTTGAAACAATATGCATAATTATTATGAAAGTACACATTTTTGCATTCAATTCTTGTGCTGTAATGGATTTGAAGGAGAGGTAATTCAGGTGTTGGACGGTGAAAATCTATGACAGCTCCTCGCAGACAGTAACCCCTTATAGTCTCAGTAGATCTGACAAAACTCATTCAGTAATATCAACAACAACCTCTTCCTCTTTGGTCATCCCTCAGGATCAAGGAGGTTTCCTTCCACGCAGTTTCAATGGTTTCTGAGTTGACCAGCAATGCATACTCTGTCACACATGCAGTTGTTACGTGGCGGGTCGGGTTGGTAAGTTGATTGGGTGCTTGTACGTTCTGCCTCCTCGGGCTCACCTCTACAAGTTCCAGATGAAGAATCTTAATTTTTTTCACCGTCTTCCCCCATGAACTTTTTCCATTTCGTCCAGTCACAAGCCATGAGATATGCCATGATGGACTGGGATGCTGACTTCTTCAGGGATACTTTGAAGCCACCTCTAGACCATTTCCATTCTCCTCCCGGCAGTCTCCTGCCACAGCCAGGTTGTGCGTAGAGGAGAGAGTCTGGTGTCTTCTACACAACATCTCCCACCCAGCAGAGGTGGTTTGGAGCGATTCGCCTCTCAATGTTATTTGCGTGTTGGGTGGGGGAAGGACATTTTTATTAAACTGTCTATTTTGCCATCTTGCGAATGAGTTGCAGATGGTACTTCGGTGGTTTTGAAGTGCCAGGTGTATGTTAAACCAGTCTCTGAAGCATCTGGAAATTCCAGGATGACTACAAATGTACTAACACAGCTGTACAAAATCCTTTTGAGTGGAGTTTTCACACGGATTTAAATATGTGATTTACAACATAATATATGAACTACAAATTGATCTATGAACTTCTTTTCCTCTCCCAAGGGAACAATAAGAATCAACACAAAACACGACATCTTAAAGCTCTGCTGCTTTACTTTATGACAAAATGAGAACAATGAGGAAAGCACAGGAGCATTTTTTTTTCAAATGATTAATTAGGACTGTGTCCCCTGGTTTAAGTACAGCATGTTTTCTGACTGGGCATATATGTCAGGCACCTTCAACAAATTGTGTTGGGTCATCAATCATTTGCTGGCTGTACATGTTAGCATGAAGTCTAAGATTAAATGGCAGGGTTCATTAGTGACTCAAGTGACAGGGTAAGTAATATATCCCTTGTGCTCCTCTGCATTTGATTCCAATACAATAACATCTATAGGCAATTTGGAAGGCAGATAAGGAAATAAATAACTTGCATTTACTTGGCACCTTTACCAAACATGTAAGAGGCCAAAGCACTTACATGCAGTGAATTACTTTTGAAGTGCAGCAAATACTGTAAGCAGCTGTGAGATGTCCAGATAATAGTTGATAAATTGGGAGACACAATTCATCTTTTTTGAACATCAATGGGCCTTCACATTTCCCAGTGTGAACTGCAGGAAGTCTGCTCCATTGAAAGATAAGAAGCAATTGGTAAGCTGAGCCCAGGCCTGAAACAGGTTGTTATCCCTGTTTATATAAATAAGAGGTCCACCTTTTGTTGGGAATTTAATTCTGACAGTTTACTCTGAGGTAGCTCATTCCAATATCACAATCAAAAAAGCCAGACCAAAGGATATTCATGATAAGTGTGTCACTATTATTTATCTGAATGCGAAGCCCCACATTTGAACCCTCATACGGTAGAACATCCCATATAAGAGGATATTCGCAACAATAATATTCTTATTAATACTAATATGCTCAAATTTACATACATAATGATATCTCAGCAATAGATTGTGGGAAAAGATATAATACATCCGCACTTAGACAAATAATAATGACCCAGCAATGCATAGAGGGGAAAATGATTATGACCCCAATTTACACAGATAATGTTAACTCAGCAATAAATAGTAGGGAAAAAAATTAAGCAAGATTTGATGATGAAAGAGAATTCCAATGACAGCCAAGTGATTCCATGTGCATGAGTGAAGTGCCTGAATGAAAAAGGATGATAATAAATTAGAGAGGGCCAAGGACCATAAACTTTAGTTATGTCAGTCTGCATCGACTTTCAATGTTCAAAGATAAATCTTCCTCCAGAAAATATTGTTCCAGTACAGCAGACTGCCATCTCTTTACCAGTGAATGCTGAGCACTGAATTTCATCAAGCTCTACTGGTTTCTAGCAAGAACAAACAGCACCTCATATAACAGAGGAGGCACTGCAGGACTTTGGGCTATTATGATCGACTGAATTATGTTTAATCACTTGGATGGGTCAATGAGAGTTTTCTGATCTGGGTCTTCTCCTCTACCAGGAGCTCACATGGTTTTGGATGGGGTGGAGAATGGACCATTACTTTGACAGAAGGCAGCATAACTGCGTGAGATAAACTGAATGGACCTGAGGTTCTTTATCTGTCTAGTATTTATTCCAATCAAGTTTTGGAATGTACATCCATAGGTTCCTGAAGGTTACAGGACATGTGGATAAATTGGTAAAAGAGGCATATAGAATGCTTTCCTCTGTCGGATGAGGAAGAGAATACGAGATGAAGGGAGGTAATGCAGGGACTCTGCAAATGCCAATTCAGCCAGAGCTAGAGTTTTGTGTTAAGATTTGGTCACTACATTGCGAGAAGAATATAATTTTCCTGGAGAAAGAGAACGGACAAAATTTATAAGAATTAGAAAATTTTCCTCTTTTCTCTTCTTTTTCTTTCTTTTCATCCTCTTCTCTCTTCCAAGCCTCTGACCTCCGAGCACCTGACCCCCTGGCCTCTGACCTTCAGGCCCAAAATTGGAGGTATAATGGACAACGAAGAAGGTTACCTCAGATTACAACAGTATCTTGATCAGATGGGCCAATGGGTTGAGGAGTGGCAGATGGAGTTTAATTTAGATAAATGTGAGAGCTGCATTTTGGGAAAGCAAACCTTAGCAGGACTTATACACATAATGAAAAGTCCTAGGGAATGTTGCTGAACAAAGAAACCTTGGAGTGCAGGTTCAAAATTCCTTGAAAGTGGAGTCGCAGGTAGATACGATAGTGAAGAAGGCATTTGGTATGCTTTCCTTCATTAGTCAGAGTACTGAGTACAGGGGTTGGGAGGTCATCTTGTGGCTGTACAAGATATTGGTTAGGCCACTGTTGGAATATTGCATGCAATTCTGGTCTCCTTCCTATCGGAAGGGTCTGTTTCCGTGCAGGACATCTCTATGACTCTATGACTCTGACCTCCTGGCCCCGACCTTTTGGCTGCTGAAATCTTGGCCTCCGATTCGATTCCCTGAGAACCCCTTGCCTTGGAACTCCCAGCTCCAGCACAGGCCCAGCATGATGGTCTCTTGGCCTGGTGGGGCAATCTTCCAGCAACCCAGTATGGTGGTCTTTGGGTGGCATATGGCAGTCTCAAGGCCAGGCATAGCTTCAGCATGAACTTCTGGCTTTGAGGTAATTACAGAGAGGTTGCCAGGCCTTCTGAACCCTGGGGTGAAGCCAGGTGCAGTCTGGAGTCAAGGCCTGGTGCGGACTGAAGGCTAAGTTCCAGCATGGACCATCACTTGACAGCTACTTGACAATCCAAACAAATTAGCTCCAAATCAAATCTGTAGATACTCTTAGCTGCTTCTTCTCAGTTCTGGTCCTCTGCACATCAAAGTCTTTTGTGGAATCCTCTCAATTGATCTTCAAATTTTTCGTTTTTCTTTAATGATCTGCAAAGCTCCAACCAAATATTGTCAGTCTGGAAGTTTCATAAACTGAACTCTTTCACTCAGCTAACTAATTTCCTTAACTGCTCTGAATGATCTCCTCTTATTTCCTGGGAGATATTGGACATGCATCTGACTTCAGGTCTCCTTTGAACTGCCAAAAAAGCTTTGTAATCTCTGGATTTTTCAAAACTAAAATCAATCCTTGATTATTCTGAACCCAAAAGCATCTGATGCCTTTCAATATTTTTTCTCTCTTGTCTTAGTGGGCGGCACGGTGGCACAGTGGTTAGCACTGCTGCCTCACAGCGCCAGAGACCCGGGTTCAATTCCCGCCTCAGGCGACTGACTGTGTGGAGTTTGCACGTTCTCCCCGTGTCTGCGTGGGTTTCCACCGGGTACTGCAGTTTCCTCCCACCGTCCAAAAGATGTGCAGGGTCAGGTGAATTGGCCATGCTAAAATTGCCCGTAGTGTTAGGTAAGGGGTAAATGTAGGGGTATGGGTGGGTTTCGCTTTGGCGGGTCGGTATGGACTTGTTGGGCCGAAGAGCCTGTTTCCACACTGTAATGTAATCTAATCTTAACTTCTCCCGTATAAACAAGCACCCATGGACATTCCAGAGCTCTGTGCAAACACCTGCTCTCTGACACATACTGGTTTAAAATTATGATTCCAGAAAGACTGTTCTAGCTAATGTTTAAACCCCACCACAAAAGGTTTCACGTGGAGGTGCTGGTGTTGGTCTGTTTACGTGAACAAAGTCAGAAATTACACAACACCAGGTTATAGTCCAATAGTTTTATTTGAAATCATAAGCTTTTGGTTATTAACGTTTCACATAACCAAGGAGCAGCTCTCTGAAAGCTTGTGATTTCAAGTAAAACTATTGGACTGTAACCTGGTATCGTGTGACTTCTGTTTTTGTTCACATAAACAGACTAACACCCACATGCCACTAGTTTGAAATACAAACTTTGAAAAAATATGGTATCCGTACATATCTATAAACCAAACATATTTCATCAGAGATATTCTCTTCATGGCTTTTGTGGTCAATCAACCATGGGTACAAAATTGTACATTCGAAATTGATCCTCAGCTGGAGAAATCGGGCCTGACAGAAAATTGGTCAAATTAAGTTAAACAGCAGCTATCAGCTACAGAGAACAGTGGAAAATAAGATCAAAGATGTCACAAAGGTTCAGGGGAAGCAGTTACAACAAGCCCAAGGGTTGTGTATTGGAGAAGTATCAATCAGACTTTCTGGGATCTTGACTTCCAACCAGTGCCTAAGGGTATGCAGTTCACAACTTTTCAGCATGGCAACAGTGAAAGGTTGTGGCACACTCCCAATGGATACTTTGAACCCCCTCAATACCCCATTAGCCAAGGGTCATAGAACATTCTGAAAGGTTAGAGGCAAGAGGGAAAAGAAATACACGCCTGGAAGCCATCGGCTCAGTGAATACTTGTAACAAGAAGACTAATGGCAGAAGACTATGTGACAAACCAAGAAGACCCAGGAGAAGATCCAACCTGACCTGAGAGACCCATCTTCATGGAAGAAAGCCAACTGTATGTCGGAGAGGAAGAAAATTCCAATGGCCTGGCTCAAACACATGGATTGTTGTGGGTAATAGTCTTTTTCAGACATTTAGAGCTAGTTAGACAGTAAATCCTGTGGGAAATGTTCCTATGGTGTCTTTGATAAGGAAACTTTTGTTAATAAAATAGAGTTAAATCACAAATTGAATTCTGTATCTCTTTGGAAAAAGTGAGGACTGCAGATGCTGGGGATCAGAGCCAAGAGTGTGATGCTGGAAAAGCACAGGCAGTATCTGAGGAGCAGGAGAATCGATGTTTTGGGCATAAGCCCTTCATCAGGAATGACTGTATTCCTTTGTCCACCTCACTAACAAGAGCATTTGGGTAAAAGGCTTTTAATAACATAAACTGGTCAACGTTTCCAAAGCACAGATAATACTTTGTTACCTGCAGACCTACTTATACCAAAAGTACCCTGCTAGCCTCCCACTCTGCACCCTTGGTAAATCTAAATAATTTTCACCATCTCTATGGGTTGCCCTTATACCATGGATACAACCCTATGCTGTTGAATAATCATGGATTTTACCTACCAAAAATGGTGCCTGTCCTGCACTGTTGAGGCTACTCTGTTGGACTAGGTTTGCCTTACTCTGAGTCTGTTGGAACTCAGACTCTCTCTTATCTAACAGTGACTATTGCTGAACTCTCAGAAGTTCAAACAAAATACTTTATTTACATATTACAGTTGCCGAATGCCAATTTTTGTGCGATAGCTCTCTGGTGCAGTTCTATAACTGTTCTCAGAATCTCAATAGCATGAGACTGTCAAATAGCACAGCAGTGTCACCATTTGATTAACATATACCGTACATTCTTATTATACAACTGTGAGCTCAAACAAACTATTGCTGTTTGTATCCTAATTTCCATAATGGCCTCATCGCTCATTATCCCCTATGCTTGTTATTCTACATTGACTCCAAGCCTGTCATTATAAATTCCTATTCTTGTGTTTAAATACCTCTATTGTTTTGTTTCTGATTTTCCCCATCTCTGTCAGTGTCATAGACCCCTAAATGTAACAGCTCCCTTTACAACTGGCAGGAATACGGGACGATTGTTCATCCACATATCAGTTTACCCTTGCCACATAACACATGGCTAGTCAATGACTCACAAGACAAATTTTGTTTTGCTAAGCAGTTCTTTCAATCCTACCCCTTGCTTTATCCTTTAACCTGTTGTTATGGAGCTGAATAATATATACTAACACTATTTAATCCTTAACAATGAGCCCACTCTCATGATACATATTCATAAGTCTCCATTAAAAAAACAGTGAAGCAATTAATGGGCACTTATTGAAATCCAGAGTCCCCATGTTTGAAATGTTTTGATGTTAGATTGATTAAGTCATCAATGACAGGTCATTAACTGTAACCTTCCAAGTGAAGTGCCGTGCTTCACACAGAGCATCCTTGCCCCTTTTCTTCCTTGCATTCGGATGGCTCATTTGAAAGATAAACAAATTAATAGTCTTGCCTCACCTACTTCACTTTGCATTATCACATCAGGAATAGTGTTAGAAATGCTCACAGAAGTGAAGGATAACAAGCAATGAATTCTAAATGTAAAATCTTTTTGTGGCTCCTCAATAGATGTGCAAATTATCTAATCAACCAATCACACAACACCAGGTTATAGTCCAACAGGTTTATTTGGAAGTACAAGCTTTCAGAACACTGCTCCTTCATCAGGTAGCTGTGCAGCAGGATCATAGGACACAGAATTTATAGCAAAAGATCTGTGTCATACAACTGAAATACATTGAACAAACCTCATAGCAATCTAGATTTGTTCAATATATTGTTTCAGTTGCATGACACTATAATCGTTTGCTATAAATTCTGTGTCTTATGAACTTGCTCCATAGTGACCTGATGAAGAAGCAGCACTCCAAAAGCTAATGACTCTAAATAAACCTGTTGGACTATAACCTGGTGTTGTCTGATTTTCAACTTCCGTATATGTGACAGAGGACCTCATTTTTCACAGAAGCATTACCATAAAGGAAGGGTGAATCAATGTGGAGAGGGCTGACAGAAAAAAGTAAAGGTGAAAAAGGAGAAGTGGAGAAACAGAGGTTCCCAGAGAGGCAGTTTCAGAGTGTGTGACTGAGGCAGCAGTGCAGACAACCAATAATCATGGGACAAAATTTGAAGGCGGGAGTGGGAA
This sequence comes from Chiloscyllium plagiosum, assembly GCF_004010195.1. NCBI lineage: Eukaryota > Metazoa > Chordata > Chondrichthyes > Orectolobiformes > Hemiscylliidae > Chiloscyllium > Chiloscyllium plagiosum. The sequence continues at coordinate 74,978,895 of NC_057721.1, forward strand.
GTGCCACCAAATGAACAGAGTGATGACGTTCCACTGTACGTAAGGCCTGAACAATGCACAGACAGAAAGACAGGTTAAGGCAAGAGAGAGATTTCAACACCAAAATTAAAAATTTATGTTTGTGGTTTTGGGAAATAAGGATCAACAAGCACCTGGTCATCAAGTGTGTTGTCAGTTCTCTATTCACAACAAATGATGAGTGGAATAAAAATGTGAAGGATTTCTCTGCTTGTGAATTGAACAGAGAAAATAAATGAGTTCATGTTGCATCATTGACAATATAAACACTAGTCATAGAGTCATAGAGATGTACAGCATGGAAAAAGACCCTTCAATCCAACCCGTCCATGCCGACCAGATATCCCAACCCAATCTATTCCCACTTGCCAGCACCCGGCCCATATCCCTCCAAACGCTTCCTATTCATATACCCATCCAGATGCCTTTTAAATGTTGCAATTATACGAGACTCCACCTCTTCCTCTAGCAGCTCATTCCATACACGTACCATCCTCTGTGTGAAAAAGTTGCCCCTTAGGTCTCTTTTATATCTTTCCCCTCTCACCCTAAACCTATGCTGGCAACATCCTTGTAAACCTTTTCTGTATCCTTTCATGTTTCACAACATCTTTCCGATAGGAAGGAGACCAGAATTGCACGCAATATTCCAACAGTGGCCTAACCAATGTCCTGGAAATGTGTTGCTGGAAAAGCGCAGCAGGTCAGGCAGCATCCAGGGAACAGGAGAATCGACGTTTCGGGCATAAGCCCTTCTTCAGGAATGGGGAATGTTTGTCCAGCAGGCTAAGATAAAAGGTAGGGAGGAGGGACTTGGGGGAGGGGCGTCGGAAATGTGATAGGTGGAAAGAGGTCAAAGTGAGGGTGATAGGTCAGACTGGGGTGGGGGCGGAGAGGTCGGGAAGAAGATTGCAGGTTAGGAAGGCGGTGCTGAATTCGATGGATTTGACTGAGACAAGGTGGGGGGAGGGGAAATGAGGAAACTGGTGAAACCCGAGTTCATCCCTTGTGGTTGGAGAGTTCCTAGCCGGAAGATGAGGCGTTCTTCATCCAACCGTCGTTTCGCTGTGGTCTGACGATGGAGGAATCCAAAGACCTGCATATCCTTGGTGGAATGGGAG
>NC_057721.1:74980093-74986820 GCF_004010195.1 Chiloscyllium plagiosum
TCCCGACCTCTCCGCCCCCACCCCCGTCTGACCTATCACCCTCACCTTGACCTCTTTCCACCTATCACATTTCCGACGCCCCTCCCCCAAGTCCCTCCTCCCTACCTTTTATCTTAGCCTGCTGGACAAACTTTCCCCATTCCTGAAGAAGGGCTTATGCCCAAAACGTCGATTCTCCTGTTCCCTGGATGCTGCCTGACCTGCTGCGCTTTTCCAGCAACACATTTCCAGCTCTGATCTCCAGCATCTGCAGACCTCACTTTCTCCTAACCAATGTCCTGTACAGCCGAAACAGGACCTCCCAACTTCCGTGCTCAATACTCTGACCAATAAAGGAAAGCATACCAAAACCCTTCTTCACTATCCTATCTACCTGCGACTCCACTTTCAAGGAGATTTAAACTGCACTCCAAGGTCTTACAGCACAAAGAACTCCATCAAGTCTGCATCCACCTATCTACAGCAATCTTACTTTCCAGCACTTGCCCCATAGCCTAGAATGTTATAACATTTCAAATGCTCATCCACGTACTTTTTTAAAACTTGCAAAGTTTCCCACCTCAAGGCTCTGTATTTTTCCTGTGTCTTGTGCTACTTTACTGTAAAACAGGCAGGGAGTCTTCCTGAGAGTCCTGATCAATACATCTCACACAACCAGCATAATGATAATGTATGAATTTTCTTAGCTATTGAGGCACACGATGCTGGCAATATAATGTGTTTAAGACAGTGGGAGAGATGATTAAAGTTTTCTTGGCACCATATTTTATTGGCAAAGTTTGGCAGTGTTCAGAAAACGTTTACCAGGATGTTGCCAGGAGGGGAGGGTTTGAGTTATAAAAATAGGTTTGACAGACTGGGACTTGTTTTACTGTAGTGTAAGAGGTTGAGAGATGAATTGTAGAGGTTTATAAAATCATGGGGGGCAGAGATAAGGTGAATAGCAAGGGTCTTTTCCCTAGGGTGGGGGAATTAAAAACTAGGGGACATACATTTAATTTGAGAGGAAAAAGTTTTAATAAGGACAGAAGGGGCAATCTTTTTACACAGTGAGTTGCTCATGTGTGGAATGAACTGCCAGAGAAAGTGATGGATGCAGGTGCAGCTGCAACATTTAAAAAGACATCGGGATAAGTTAATGAATAGGAAAGGTTCGGAGGAATATAGGCCAAGTGCAGGCTAGTTTAGATTGGGAAGATGGTTGGCATGTATTAGTTGGGCTGAAGGGTCTATTTCCATGCTGTATGACTCCAGGACTCCACTCTATCTGTTCACCTCCCACCCACCCACCCACCCTTCGTGAGGGTCTGTCAGGATACCAGAAAAACTGATTTCTGTTTTAAAGAGTCCCACACCATTGAGGTGTTCCTTGCCTGAAGAGGCAGACTCAGCAGTGGCCACCACAAATGTTAATGGTGCTGCTAGCTTTCAGATTGATCTAGCAGCTTGGGGGAGGACTGGTGCCATGAATTTGATGATGTCTCCAGTGGGAAGGGGGTTATGTTTATGTGTCACCTCAGGATCCTATCATTGGTTAAGCCGGCTGAGATCCTGGCTATACTGGGAATTCACCTCCCTGGAAAATTCAACCCATGGCATCACACCTGTGCTTCATTTCTCTTTGTGGGATCTTACTGTGCACAAATGGGCTTCAATGATTCTTAAAGGGAATAATTCTTGATGCTAAAAAAAGGCTTAGGCACGGTAACATGGTATTTAACATCTGGATAATTAAGCTGGAGGATTGTGTGAAATCAGTTTAAGTGTCTACCCAGCAGCTATGGGGAACTTCTGCTTGGTTACTTAAGCAGCTCAATTGAGGTAGGCACCATGGGGAATACAGTGCTTTATTTCACCTTCTGAATCCATTTTGATTTAGTCCCTTCCTTCTGTCCCTACCATCCCTCACTTTGATAGTTTGCATTGCCCATAATGAGCTTTGCTTGTACATGGGAGCTTTTCCCACTGGTGGTTACAAGGTTACAAAGAAACAGAAAAAAATCCTGGTGATTTTGGTGGTGGGAAATTGTGTGTGATAACTCTACTGGGAAGAAAAAAACCAGCAGACCGAGGGGACCCTGTTTTGGCACAATGGTAATACCCCCACCCTTGCTCCAGTGGACTGTAATAATACCTCTGAACAGGTTGATTCAAGAAATATGTTAAGAAAAAAAAACAGACTCATAGAGGCCCTCTTGTCGTGCAATGGTCGTATCCTTTCCCCCAGACCTGGAGGTCCAGGTTCAAGTCTCACCTGCTCCAGAGATGTGTAACAACATCTCTGAAGAGATTAATTGGAAACATTGGTTTAAATTTTTAAAAAAGCAGCTTAAGGTGGGGCTGTTGTGGTTCAGTGGCAGTGTTCCTACCTCTGAGGTAGAAGGCTTGTGTTTAAATCTCGCCTGTTCCAAAAGGGTGTCTTCACATCTCTGAGCAGGCTGAATAAAAATATTTAGACCCTGATGTGATGCATTGTCCTTGTTGGCTGTGCATGTCATTTGAACAATGGAAAAACTCGTGACTTAATCAAAAGATGGAATTTTTCAGGATAGAAGGAGGCAGTGTGGTCCTATTGCATCTTTCCTGACTCATGAAACAGCAGCCCAGCTAGTCCCATTCTCTAGCCTTATGTTTTCAGCCCTTTAAATTCATCGCTTTCAAATGCTTATCCAGCTCTCTTTTAAGACCTCCTACGGAATCCATTTCCAACACTCTGCCATGATGTGGAGGTGCCGGTGTTGGACTGGGGTGGATAAGATTATAAATCACACAACACCAAGTTATAATCCAACAGGTTTAATGGAAGTACAAGCTTTTGGAGTGCTGCTCCTTCATCAAGTAGCTGGACAGCAGGATCATAAGACACAGAATTTATAGCAAAAAGTCTCAGTGCCATGTAACTGATACGATATATTGAATAAACCTAGATTGCTGTTAAGTTTGTTCAATATTTTGTTTCAGTTGCGTTGCTAGAATTGCAGCTCAAAGCAGAACAGAACTGAATACTTAACATCATCTCGGACGCTGCCTGACCTGCTGTGCCTTTCCAGCACCACACTCTTTGATTCTGATCTCCAGCAGCTGCAGTTCTCACTTTCTGCCACCTGTCAGCTTCCTCCACTCTAAGGAAAACAACCCAAGCCTAATTATTTTCTCTACATTGCTGAATTGTTCCAGCCCAGGCAACAAACTGGTGATTCTCTTCTGCAACTTCTCTGGTATAATTGCTCCTTCAAATGGTGTGGTGACCAGAAAAGCTCACAGTGCTCTAGTCTTGGCTTAATTCACTCCTGCTGATTACCACCAACTTCTCTCCACCAGAAATTACATTAAACATTCAGTCCCTCCACTGCTAATACGTGTGTGTGTGTGTATACTGGGTGTGTGTATACGTGTGTGTGTATATACGTGTGTGTATGTATACGTGTGTGTACGTGTGTGTGTATGTATACGCGTGTGTGTAGGATGTGCATGTGTATACGTGCGTATGTATACTGTGTGTATATACGTGTGTGTATTTATACGTGTGTGTATTAACACATGTGTATGTGTGTGTATGTATATATATGTGTGTGTATGTATACGGGTGTGTGTAGGATGTGTGTGTGCGTATACGTGTGTGTGTATACACGCGAGTGTATGTGTTGATTGTGGGGGGACGGTGGTGGAGGTGGTGCACGGTGGCTCAGTGGTTAGCAGAGCTGCCTCACAGCCCCAGAGGCTCAGGTTTGATTCCACCCTTGGGATGACTGCCTGTGTGGAGTTTGCACCTTCCCTCTGTCACTGCAAGGATTTCCTCCAGGTGATCCGGTTTCCTCCGACAATTCAAAGATGTGTAGGCTAGGTGGATTGACCAACGGAAATGCAGGGACATGGGGAAATGGTAGGGAGGTGTGGGTCTGAGTGGGATCCTGTTCAGGGACTTGGTGCGGACTCAATGGGCCAAATGGCCTGCTTCCACACTGTAGGGATTCTATAATCTTTCCATTGTGTGCCAGCCTCAAGTTGCAGTGCAGCACGTTAACAAGTACCTTCCAATCCTCCTGCCTCTACCACCTTGAATGACAAAGGCAGGAGAACCTTGGGAACGTCACTGCCCTTCCTCACATCACACATCACTTTGTTTTGGAAATCTATTGCTTTTCTCACTGTTGCTGAGTTAAAACCCTGAACTAGTCTATCTAACTGTAGGTTTACCTATTTCAGATGAACCACAACAGTTCAAGAATCTGGCTCACTACTAGCTTCTCAGCCCCATTAAAGATGGGAATAATACTTTGCATTACCAGCAATGCTCACATCCCATGCATGTATAAAAACATCATTTACAATAGTGGCCAACCCTACTTAGTTTACATCATTGACTGCGAAACGTATTGGGACATCTCAAGGTCATGCAAAGTGCTCCATAAATGTCAGTTCTTTTTTTCTTCTTCTCTCAATGTAAGTGAATAGAAACCAAACACACAGCACTCAGAATTCAGCGCACATGGTTTAACAGCTATGAGATTCCACCTGCCATTATGTTGTAGCATCTAAAAGGCAAATACTACATAGCAATTACTGTCAGCACAACAATATCACTAAAATGTACTTTATATTTGCTAAAACATCGATGCTGACAAAGAATACAAAAGGATGGATACTTTATTTTTTGGCAGTAATTGCAGAGTATTGCCTTTTGGGATTTCTGTGTAAACAAGACCTAAGTAACTTGATTGATGAATTGGATGAGGTATGAGAAAATGCCACTAGCATCCTCCAGACTCCAAAGTTTGTTTTTATTTTTAAAAAGTGTCAAATGAAAACTTGGCGTCAGACCCATTCGACATTTGCAATTATGGGCCAGCAGTGTGGCACAGGTGGATGTGAAACTCTTTCTACTTTGCATCATTGCAACCTGTTTCGGGGTTCAGTGGGATGACTCTCACCTCCAAGCCAGAGTGTTCAAGTCCCAGTCAACAGACATGAGCAAAACACCCAGCCTCACAATTCTGCTTAATCCTGAGGGAGCATTGCATTGTCAAGAGTTATCTCCTTTCAAATGAGGTATCACATTGAGAGGGGAAAGATTTAAAAGGGGCATAAGAGGCAACTTTTTTTACACAGAGGATGGTGTGTGTATGGAATGGGCTGCCAGAGGAAGTGGTGGAGGCTAGTATAATTACTGAGATGGTAAATTTGTCTGACTTTCCCTGCTGTGTGAAGTAAATAAAAATTCATACTAGGTTTCATCAATGAACAAAAGAAAAATGTCTATTACAACAACACTCTCACCAATGCAGAATATTAGTCGCTAAAATGCAGACTTAAACAATCTCCATTTAAATCCCAGCACACATGTTCACTCACAAGTCTGACAAACAAGGCAGAAAGATCTAAACGTTAGCACGGGTGGAAAGCACAGGCAAAAAGGAACAAATTCAGAGGATCGGGAGCCCGAATCTCAGGCATGAAGCAGAAACAGAGGAAAGAGGAGGAGCAGTAGGCCATTCAGCCCTTTGAGCCAGATCGACCATTCATTATGAGTAAGGCTGATTTTTCAGCTCAATGGCCTGTTGCTGCTTTTTCCCACATCTTTTGATCTGTTTGGCTCTAAGTGCTATACCCAACTCCTTGAAATTGTGCAATGTTTTGGCTCCAACTGTTTTCTGTGGTAATAAGTTCCATAGGCTCCTCACTCTCTGGATGAAGAAGGTTTTTCTCATCTCAGTCTGAAATGGTTTACCTAGTATCATTAGACTGTGATCCCCTGTCATTGGTAACCTCTTTACTCCATCTACCTTGTCGAGTCAGTTGGAACTTTGCAGGTTTCAATGAGATACCACACTCTTTCTTCAGTGAATATAATCTCAAAAGATTCAATCTCTCCTCACATGTCAATCCTACCATCCCAGGAATCAATCTAGTAAACCTTCTCCGTAGCCCCTCCATAGCAAGAACATCCAAGTGTGGTCTCACCAAGGCCTTCTACAATTGCAGAAAGATATCCTTGTTCCTGTACTCAAATCCTCTCACTATAAAGTGAAAAAAACCATTTGCCTTCTTTATAGCATGCTGAATCTGCATGCTTACTCTTAGCAGCAACCGGGTAGAATGTGATGGTTTTCTCTTTTGGTTTTTGGTGATGATATCACACTGATGTCGATTGCACAAAGTCCTCAATTTGTTAGCCAGCCTGTTGGACCTAGGTCTTTGCTTAATTTAGAAGTTCTTCTTTTTAGAGTCTTTGAGTGAGTTATCTTTTACTGATATAGGGAGAGAGGGGTAGACCTATTTTGACATGCATGTTTTCCAGGAGTATGGGTATAACAGCTCTTCCCTCAGTTCTGTGATATATTGCAACTTCAATGTTCCAGTTTTTTAACCAAAAGGCGAAGTGCCATCTTGTCTCCCAAAAATATCAAATCCAGCTTCTGCATGGCCCCATGTAACCAATAAGTCAACATAACACAGTTTTACTTTTGACCGCTGGATTGCCAATGCAAAACACAACAGGGACCTTCTGTGTGACACAACAGTATCTAATCTTTAACTCTGTCCAGTCTATGTTCTCAAAAATACATGTGGTCCTTCGACTGTCAAAACTTAGAAAGTTAAGTGAGCTTGAATGAGGTGAGTTTGCAAAGAATCCTGGAGTTCAGTCCATGAATGACCACTGAGGAAACAGAGCTGAAAATGTGTTGCTGGAAAAGCGCAGCAGGTCAGGCAGCATCCAAGGAGCAGG
>NC_057721.1:74986870-74988140 GCF_004010195.1 Chiloscyllium plagiosum
GACCTGCTGCGCTTTTCCAGCAACACATTTTCAGCTCTGATCTCCAGCATCTATAGTCCTCACTTTCTCCACTGAGGAAACAGTTTGTTAGCAGAAAGGATTCACATCGAGTGTCAAACTAATGAATGTAGAACCATCTGACGTCAATTCCCAATTCTGGAGTTAAACTACCTGGGTTAGTGAGGATAAACTGGGTAAGTGAATACATCCTGAGACATGCTTCAAGAACTGGCCTGTTCCAGCAAAGAAAAGATTGGAGGCATCAACTTCCTGCCAACTTAGCATTCAATTTGAACAGAATTAGATGGCTTGCTCTATCCCCCATCACACTTATGTAGCTAAGTCTGTGTCTGCAAATTAACAAACCCTTGTCTCAGGAAGCTTGGTCTCAAAGTCATCTTCCTTTGCTGCAGCCACACTATTGTCAGGACAGTATCCCTCCATCTCCACAACACCTGCAACTACCTCTTGTCAGTGCATTGAACATGCTTTCACTTCAATATCTCTATTTCTCTCATAATTAGAAATTGGGAATGTTTCACCAGTTTTGTAACATTTACTGGCAATGCTAAAGCATTTTGAGAGGGACAGACTGTACAGGTTCCAAATTAATGAATGAGCAATTATGAATGAACATATATTGCAAATGGCAGATGATGTGCTGTGACTGCAGTATGTGGGTGAGTTTGGATGCCAGTATGAGCTACAACAGGTGTCAATCTCCCTCCCGTGAGGTTGATGCAATGGATAATGGATGAGAGTAGCAACTTAGCAATTTGTTAGATGAAATCCCACATAACAATCATGAAATTGAAATCAACAAGCTTATTAATTTTTGGTCTAAAGCTGACTGTGAGCAACTCGAGGTTGTCATTAAGACCCAATTAATTCATCAATGTCCGTTAGGAGAGAGAACATGATTAACATGGTCTGAGCTACATGACTGTCACTTACAATGGTTAATTAGAGTCATAGAGTCATAGAGATGTACAGCATGGAGACAGATCCTTCGGTCCAACCTGTCCATGCTGACCAGATATCCCAACTCAATCTAGTCCCACCTGCCAGCAAATATCCCAACTCAATCTAGTCCCACCTGCCAGCAACCGCCCCATATCACTATAAACACTTCCTATTCATATGCCCATCTAAATGCCTCTTAAATGTTGCCTCCACCACTTCCTCTGGCAGCTCATTCCATACACGTACCACCCTCTGCATGAAAACATTGCCCCTTAGGTCTCTTTTATATCTTTCCCCTCTCATCCTA
>NC_057721.1:74988328-75032864 GCF_004010195.1 Chiloscyllium plagiosum
TAAGTGTATAAGTCCTGCTAAGATTTGCTTTCTCAAAATGCAGCACCTCGCATTTATCTGAATTAAAGTCCATCTACCACTTCTCAGCCCATTGGTCCATCTGGTCCAGATCCTGTTGTAATCTGAGGTAACCCTCTTCGCTGTCCACTGCACCTCCAATTTTGGTGTCATCTGCAAACTTACTAACTGTACCTCTTATGCTCACATCCAAATCATTTATGAAAATGACAAAATGTAGAGTGCCCAGCACCGATCCTTGTGGCACTCCACTGGTGACAGGCCTCCAGTCTGAAAAACAACCCTCCTCCACCACCCTCTGTCTTCTACCTTTGAGCCAGTTCTGTATCCAACTGGCTTGCTGTTCTGAAGTGGGGTCACTGGACTTTAAACATTGACTCTGTTTTCTTTTCACAGATGTTGCCAGACCTGCTGAGTTTCTCCAGCAATTCTTGTTTGCGTCGATTTTTAAAGCCCTCGCTTTCACCTTAGCAACACACCAACACATCTTTTGAGCAACTAGGGAGACAGGCAACAATCGCATTTTTACCTATTGCATGCATCGCCAGTACAAATCAAAAAATAAAATGAAATGCCTTCCTAGCGAATGCCAAATCAACTCTGTAGCACTAGTAACACAGAAATGACCTGAGTGGTTCTCAGGTGTGATTTCAACTTTAGAAGACTATGATTCTAACTGGAGATTGATGGATTTATTATTGTCATTAGCACTTGATACTGTGAAAAGTATTTTGCCTGCCGTACAAAGTGTATCAGGATCATACAACAAAGGTCAGAGTGCAGTGCTAAAGCCACAGAGAAGGTGCACAGAGAGAGAGAGAGAGAGAGAGAGAGAAAAACAGAGAGCGAGAGAGACAGAGAGAGAGAGACAGAGAGAGAGAGATCAGAATTAACATTTGAGAGAGCTATTCAAAAGTTTGATAACAAAGGGAAGAAGTTGTTCTTGAATTTATTCATGCATTTATAACTTCTACCCGATGGAAAAGGGTGGAAGAGAGTAAAGAAATGTAAATTATCCAAGATCCTGCCTACTCTCCCCATTAATTTGCACAGTTAGGCAAGAGGTAGTTACCAAAATACCTAAGTAAGAAGAGAGACCTGACCTGAAAGCCAACACCTGGGTGACATACATGTTTTGCTTTGTTGAGAACATCCATCCATGATTCTTAAAGGTACCAGCAGAGGTAAATCTTCAATAAGAATTGAAGAAGGGTGGGAATGTTGAAATCAGAGAGCAGTAGGATAAACAGGTAAAGCTCAGTGCTTGATAGTTCTCTGGTAACACCGAACCTAAAGGTGGGTTAGAAACAGGCTTTGTAAAATGGCACAATTTGTGACCTCAGCCAAGTATAAAGTATATCTGATAGAACTCCAAAGCAGGGCTCATTTGCCCCAAATTGAGGTTTCTTTGGTGCTGAAGTCATGACCCAGGACCTGGATCCTGATCTACTGTCCACTTGTCTAACTGCACTCTTTCCAAGACACCAGGCACAACGGGAGCAGAGTTTTAGAACCATTGACTGGTCACTCGTTCAACTGTTGTTGTTTTTGTCACCTACTGTTCACTGTGTGCAAATTGGCTATCACTTCCACTTACATAAAAACAATAGGAATGATTGATTTAAGGGCCTCTGAGAAATCCTGAGGGCCTTGACTATTGCTTTTTGGACCTCCCTCTGCTGTAACGATTTAGAAAAGCATACTGGGAACAAAATCTCTGAGTGTGCAGGAGATGTTTGGACAGCATGTTGAAAAATAATGAGGAATAAGGTGAAGATGAAATAAAAGAAAAGCTATGAAAATGCAGGGAAGGAAACAGCGGGTTGTCAAGATCTGAAAAGAGAGAAGACAATGCTATGGGTTTAGAGTCTCTCATGATCTTTTATTCATGAGAACATTCTTCTCCTGAACTGTAATGTGACCATTTCTATCTTACCCCAAAGATTTTTTTCTATTCACTTGTGGAACGCGAGTGTGGCTGGCCAGGCTGGTATTTATTGCCTAGTTGTCCTTGAGAAGGTGGTAGTGAGCTCCCTTCTTGAGCCACTGAAGTCAACCTGCTATAGGTAAACCTACAATGCCCCTAGGGAGGGAGTTCTAGGATTTTGACCCAGCGACAGTGAAGTAACAGCAATGTATTTCCAAGTCAGGATGGTGAGTTGTTTGGAGGGCAAATTGATGGTGGTGGTGTTCCTATATGTCTGTTGCCCTTGTCCTTCGAAATGGAAGGGGTTGTGGGTTTGACAGATGCTGTCTGAGTATCTTTAGTGAATTTCTGCAGTGTATCTAAGAGAGTATTCACTGTTGCTACTGAGTGTTGGTGGTGGAGAGAGTAGATGTTTGTGGATGTGGTGCTAATCAAAAGAGCTGCTTTGTCTTTCATCTCCACCTTATTCCTCATTATTTTTCAACATACTGTCTGAGCATCTCCTGCACACTCAGAGATTTTGTTCCCAGTATGTTTTTCTGAATCATTACAGCAGAGGGAGGTCCAGAAAGCAATAGTCAAAGCCCTCAGGATTTCTCAGAGGGTCTTAAATCAATCAGTTTTATTGAAGTGAAGGCTCTGTTGTTATGTAAGTGGAAGTGATAACCAATTTATACACAGCTAACAGCAGGTGACAAAAACAACAACAGGTGAACAAGTGACCAGTCAATGGTTCCAAAACTCTACTACCTTGTGCCTGGTGTCTTGGGAAGAATGCAGTAGGACAACTGGTGTCAAGCTTCTTGAGTGTTGTTGGAGATGTACCCATCCAGACAAGTAGAGAGTATTCCATCTGCCTCTTGACATGTGCCTTGTAGGTGGTGGTCAGGCTTTAGGGAGTCACAAACTAAGTTTCCCATCACAGTATTCTGAGCATCCCATTGTATCTATATGGCAAGTCCAGTTCACTTTCTGGTGAATGGAAATGCCAGGATATTGATAGTGGGTAACATAGTAACGTCATTGAATGTCAAGGGGCATGGAGAGATTGTCTTGTATTGGAGATGGTTGATGCCTGCATTTTTGAAGTGGGAATTTTACTTATCACTTGTTATCACAATCCCAGGTGTTGTCCAGATCTTGTTGCATTTGAAATGGACTGCTTCAATATATGAAGAGTCACGAATGGTGCTGAACATTGTGCAATCATTGGTGAACATTCCCACTTCTGACCTTATGATGGAGGAAAGGTCATTGATGAAGCAGCTGAAGATGACTGGACTGAGGACACTACCCTTAGGAACTCCTGCAGAAATGTCCTGGGGCTGAGATGACTGACCTCCATCGTGACATCTTTCTATGTGCCAAGTATGACTCAAACCAGTAGAGAGTTTGCCCTCTGATACCAATTGATAGTAGTTTTGCTTGTGCTCTTTTGTGCCACATTCAGTTGCATGCAGACTTCATGTCAAGGGCTGTCACTCTGGAATTCAGCTCTTTTGTCCATGTTTGAACCAAGGCTGTATTGAGATCAGAAGCTGAGTGGTCCTGGCAGAATCCAAACTGGGTGCCACTGAGCAGGTTATTGTTGAGCAGGTGCTGCTTGATAGCACTGTTGATGACCCCTTCCATCACTTTACTGATGATGGAACGTAGTCTGACAGGGCGGTAATTGGCTAGATTGGATTTATCCTGCATTTTGTGTACAGGATATACATGGGCAATCAGTACTATTGCCGGATTGTTGTCAGGGCCCATAGCCTTTGTACCATCCAGTGCCTCTAACTGTTTCTTGACATCATATGGAGTGAATCAAATTGGTTGAAGAATGGTATCTGTAATGCTGGGGAACACTGGAGGAAGACTTCATCCACTCAACATTTCTGACTGAAGTTGCTACAAATGCTTTAGCCCTACCATTTGCATTGATGTGATGGACTCTTCCATCGTTAAAGATGAGGATGTTTGTGGAGCCTCTTTCTCCAGTGAGATGTTTAGTTGTCATTCACAACTGGATGTGGTACACTGCAGAGCTTGGATCTGGTCCTATGGCTGTTGGTTCACTTAACTTTGTCTGTCACTTGCTGCTATGGTGTTTGGCATGCAAGTCATCCTATTTGGTAGCTTCACCAGAGTCACACCTCATCTTCAGGCATGCCTGGCACTGTTCCAGGCATGGAAATGTGTTGCTGGAAAAGCGCAGCAGGTCAGGCAGCATCTAGGGAACAGGAGAATCGACGTTTCGGGCATTAGCCCGAGTCACACCTCATCTTCAGGCATGCCTGGCACTGTTCCAGGCATGTACTCCAATGAACTAGGGTTGATCCCTTGGTTGATGGTAATGGTTAAGTGAGGGATATGCAAAGACATGAGGTGGCAGATTGTGTTGGAGTACAAATCTGCTGCTGTGGATGGCCATCTCTGATCTCCAGCATCTGCAGACCTCACTTTCTCCTCACTGTTCCAGGCATGTACTCCAATGAACTAGGGTTGATCCCTTGATTGATGGTAATGGTTAAGTGAGGGATATGCAAAGACATGAGGTGGCAGATTGTGTTGGAGTACAAATCTGCTGCTGTGGATGGCCCATTTGAGGGTCATGTTACAGCTGAAGCATTTTAAGAATGGTTCAAAGGTAATGCAAGTATCTTGATTTGCAATCTTAATTTACTTATGAAACGCTTACTGTCCAACAGTGCTTATGCTGATATTCTCAAATATCTCAAGCTGACATTAATGAAGAGTTCCCTGTATCTCGACAAATTCTGCCTTTGCCAATATTTCTCCAATTCCTTTCTGAGTCACAGTCAGAAGTCACATGACATCAGGTTGTAGTTCAAGAACTTCATTTGAAATCACGAGCTTTCAGAGTGCTGCTCCTTCATCAGTTGAAGTGACTTGTGAATTCAAATAAACCGGTTGAACTATAACCTGGTGTCATATGGCTTCTGACTTTGTCCACCCCAATCCAACACCAACACCTCCACATCATTTCGGAGTCACAACTGACTTTAATTCCACTGACCATCCTGCCATTTTCCCACCAGTTCTGCCAAACCTCTTTTCAAGTAATATGTGACCAGATCTAAAAGTTGAAGTTCTAAATTACAGAAAGGCCAATTTTGACGGTATTAGGCAAGAATTTTCAAAAGCTGATTGGGAATAGATGTTCACAGGTAAAGGGACGGCTGGAAATTGGGAAGCCTTCAGAAATGAGATAGCAAGAATCCAGAGAAAGTATATTCCTGTTAGGATGAAAGGAAAGGCTGATAGGTATACAGAATGCTGGATGACTAAAGAAATTGAGGGTTTGGTTAAGAAAAAGAAGGAAGAATATGTCAGGTATAGACAGGATAGATCGAGGGAATCCTTAGAAGAGTATAAAGGCAGTAGGAGTACACTTAAGAGGGAAATCAGGAGGGCAAAAAGGGGACATGAGATAGCTTTGGCAAACAGAATTAAGGAAAATCCAAAGGGTTTTTACAAATACATTAAGGACAAAAGGGTAACTAGGGAGAGAATAGGGCCACTCAAAGATCAGCAAGGCAGCCTCTGTGTGAACCCGCAGAAAATGGGGGAGATACTAAATGAGTATTTTGCATCAGTATTTATTGTGGAAAAGGATATGGAAGATATAGGATGTGGGGAAATAGATGACGACATCTTGAAAAATGCCCATTTTACAAAGGAGGAAGTGCTGGATGTCTTGAAATGCATAAAGGTGGATAAATCCCCAGGACCTGATCAGGTGTAGCCCAGAACTCTGTGGGAAGCTAGAGAAGTGATTGCTGAGCCTCTTGTATCATCGAGAGTCACAGGTGAGATGCCGGAAGATTGGAGGTTGGCTAATGTGGGGCCACTGTTTAAGAAGGGTGGTAAGGACAAGCCAGAGAAGTACAAACCAGTGAGCCCTACGCCGGTGGTGAGCAAGTTGTTGGAGGGATTCCTGAGGGATAGGATGTACATGTATTTGGAAAGGCAAGGACTGCTTTGTGCATGGGAAATCATGTCTCACAAACTTGATTGAGTTTTTTGAAGAAGTAATAAAGAGGATTGATGAGGGCAGAGTGGTAGATGTAATCTATATGGACTTTAGTAAGGCGTTCAACAAGGTTCCCCATGGGAGCAAGATTAGATCTCACAGAACACAGGGAGAACTAGCCATTTGGATACAGAACTGGCTCAAAGGTAGAAGACAGAGGGTGGTGATAGACAGTTGTTTTTCAGACTGGAGCCTGTGACCAGTGGAGTGCCACAAGGATCGGTGATGGGTCCACTAGTTTTCATCATTTATATAAATGATATGGAAGTGAGCATAAGAGGTATAGTTAGTAAGTTTGCAGATGACACCAAAATTGGAGGTGTAGTGGATAGCGAAGAAGGTTACTGCAGGTTACAACAGGATCTGGACTAGATGGGCCAATGGGCTGAGAAGTGGCAGATGGAGATTAATTCAGATAAATGCGAGGTGCTGCATTTTGGGAAAGCAAATCTTAGCAGGACTTATACACTTAATGGTAAGGTCCTAGAGAGTGTTGCTGAACAAAGAAACCATGGAGTGCAGGTTCATTGCACTCATTGACAGTGGAGTTGCAGCTAAATAGGATAGTTAAGAAGGTGTTTTCCTTTATTGGTCAGAGTATTGAGTATAGAAGTTGGGAGGTCATTTTGTGGCTGTACAGGACATTGGTTAGGCCACTGTTGGAATATTGCATGCAAATCTGGTCTCCTTCCTATTGGAAAGATGTTGTGAAACTTGAAAGTGTTCAGAAAAGATTGACAAGGATATTGCCAGGGTTGGAGGATTTGTGCTATAGGGAGATGCTGAACAGGCTGGGGCTGTTTTCCCTGGAGCATCGGAGGCTGAGGAATGACCTTATCGAGATTTACAAAATTATGAGGGGCATGGATAGGATAAATAGACAAAGTCTTTTCCCTGGGGTGGGGAAGTGCAAAACTAGAGTGCATAGGTTTAGGGTGAGAGGGGAAAGATATAAAAGAGACCTAAGGGGCAACTCTTTCACTCAGAGGGTGGGTACGTGTATGGAATGAGCTGCCAGAGGAAGTGGTGGGGGGTGGTACAATTGCAACATTTAAAAGGCATTTGGATGGTATATGAATAGGAAGGATTTGTAGTGATATGGGCTGGGTGCTGGCAGGTGTGACCAGATTGGGTTGGGATATCTGGTCAGAATGGACGGGTTGGACCGAAGAGTCTGTTTCCGTGCTGTACATCTCTATACTCTATAACTCTATGTGACCTTTACAATTTCTACCCCGATTATTTTTCCCATCAGGTTGGTTATTTAAAAAAATCGAGAGAATATTTCTAACTAAACACAAATGTCTTGGTAGGGGGCCGAACAGGTGATGGATAAGAGTGGAACTGATCTCAGTGTGATTGATCATTCCTACCACTGCCTCATGCACCAATCAGGAATTATTCATATCTTTTCAGACTTTTTTCACATGATGGCAAGTTTGTTTTGATGCATTGCCAATCCCCTGTCTTTCACTGTCACCGTCAGTGCTGTCACAGCAAAACCAGCTTTCGGCTCTAGGCAGGAGCCTAAATGTAGAGAGAGACTAAGCCTGTCTCTAAGTCCTACCTGCTGAAGAAGGCCTTAATCTGAGGAGTGGCCTTGAGAAGGAATCTTGCTTTAAGGTCACCTACATTATTGACATCGTTTTCAATAGCAAGTAGTCGGAGCCAGCACACTGCAGCCTCTAACCATTCCACTGGTGATCAATAAAAAAGAAAGACCCTCTCCTACCCACAAAAATAACCTGGGCTGCTCTGTGCTTGTAGGACACCTCATTCTGTCAATTACTTTGGTGAGACCATTTCTAATCTCTTTATCATGTGCCAAATCTGGTAAATATGTGGGAATGGGGTAGTCTCATGATATTGTCAATTGATTATTAATCCAACAGTTCAGGTAATGTTCTGGGGTCCTGGGCTTAAAATCCCATGATGATTGAACTGGAATTTGGTGTTTATAAAAACATCTGGAATTAAGAGTCTAATGATGACCATGAAACGATTGTCAGGAAAACCAATCTGGTTTGTAAATATCTTTCTCGGGAAGGAGCTGCCTCCAGATCCACAGCTGTTTCGGGATGGACAATAAATAATGATTTGGTCATGGATGTGAATAATATTTTAAAAAACTACATCAGGGAACTGATTGAGACCCTGTATGTCACTAATTGATGAATGCATCCCAAAACAATGGTGAGATGGGTTCAACCAAGCATCAAAATCAACTTAAAGAATGAGATGCTTAAAATGCTTCCCTAAAAGGTTGTGAAATTCTTTAACTAACCACAGAAATCAATGTTCATGTTTTTCTGTTTGGACCGCACAAAAATGTTATTTTGACATAATGTTAGATGATTCTATGATGAGAACCAAATGAACATTATTGGACTAACATTTTAGGTAGTGACTTTTTATTAAGACTCAAAATTCCATTGATGCTTTTTGGTTTCAATCCAAATTGTTCACGTACTCTTACTTTCTCCAGCACAGGCAGCTTTGAAGGTTTAATCAGATTCAATAGAATCAAAGCAAGCTTTTTCGTTCAATGGCCAAAAAATTACATCCCTTCCAACATCCTGACTCAGGAAAGCAAGTTGCAAACATGTTGAATTGGACTTATTCCAGGATTATCAATTCAGAGACAATTTTATATTCTTCTTCGGTTTGAGCGTGAAAGCTTTCAGCTCGTGGCCAATGTCCTCAGAAAGAGGAAGATTACGTTTCAACATGGCTTGGAGTGAAATCATAAACAGGGTAGCACAGGTCTTGCTGGAACAACGCTCAAAGATGTAGACACTACTCCAGGCATATCAAGGACCATGGTCCACCTGGAATTTCCAAGAACGAGAAGACGGACAGTTTACTAACTACGGCTATCGTGAAGCTAACTATGGTTATCGTGAGAGGGAGTTTTCACAGGCGATCTCAATATGTCTCTCAAACGCCCCGTCTGAAATTCCGATAATGGATGTGGAGGTGGTGATTAGATTAGATTACATTACAGTGTGGAAACAGGCCCTTCGGCCCAACAAGTCCACACCGACCCGCCGAAGCGCAACCCACCCATACCCCTACATTTACCCCTTACCTAACACTACGGACAATTTAGCATGGCCAATTCACCTGACCTGCACATCTTTGGACTGTGGGAGGAAACCGGAGCACCTGGAGGAAACCCACGCAGACACGGGGAGTATGTGCAAACTCCACACAGTCAGCTGCCTGAGGCGGGAATTGAACCCGGGTCACCGGCGCTGTGAGGCAGCAGTTCTAACCACTGTGCCCACCGTGCCGCCCACAGTTTACCTCTTTAATTAATGAGATTTAATGGTTGCGGGAAATGTCGGAATGATGGAGGGTCATGGTGAATTAAAATCTAAATCAGGGAGAAATAAAGGTTGGAGTGGGTGGGGGTGGAATGGGGCCATGTTTTAACCTTCAGGTGAAGTGGTGATAGTTCCTGTGGGAGCTTATAAATGGAATATTGCTGACAAATCAAAAATGATCTTGCTCTACTTTGGATTCAACCAGTGTTAACTATCGCCTTATTTCTTTATTTTTATACTTATTCTATTAAGGTAATGATTAACTTTTTAACACAAGGTATTTTCAGCATCAGGTCAATGCTATGATTTGAGGATGATATTTCTTAAAGATATACTGCGTATCGTCTATGAGATATAACACAAGAGAGCAAAATTCCCAAGCAGACACCACCATCTTTATTTGATCCAGGTTTGATTCTAACTCCAAATTTGTGTGAAATAATTGAATCGTGGTGTAGATCAAGCAGTGAGTTCTGTAAGTTTGCAATTCATAGTGTATTTCTTAATCTCTGGAAGTTACTGGCTGATTTGTACATTAATAATGATGACAGGTTATTTTTACAGCAATTTCATTCTGTTAAATTCCTGTGCTGATTAATTAACTAATAAGATGGCAGTTCAACATATATTATTAATTAAAGCTCCATGCAAACCTAATCAGAAACAACATTAATAGACAGCGAACAGGACTTTATCAGATCAATTCCAAGACAAATCTTGAAATAGCAGTTGACTGTATACTGGGCTCAGATCATGTCTCCATGTCCCCTTCAGTGACAGATATCAGAAGATCTTCATTCTCCTTAATATCCATTTCCTTGCTCATATCTGGTCATGCTTTAGGCTTCCACATTTTCCATCAAGTTCCAGCCGATGACCCTCAGATAACAAGTTTTACTTTTTGCAAACATTTACAGTCGCAAGGGCTCAAGAAACAGGAGCAAGAGTAGACTATTTGGCCCATCAAAACTGCTCTGCCATTCAATACAATTGTGGCTGATTGTGATGATTCAAAAAGGCAGCTCACCACCACCTTCTCAAGGGAAGCTAGGAGTGGATAATAAATAATGGCCCACATCCCATGAATGAATGTTTCAAAAATCCTAAGCTCCAACTCCAAACTCCTTGACCCCCTGAGATACCAATAATTAGTCTACCTCAGTCTTAAATAAAACAATGATGAAACCTCCTTTACACTCTGTCGTAGAGAATTCCAAAGATTTGCAGACCTTTGAGAGTGGATTGGCACCTAACCCTTGGGTTATGCCCCCTGTTTTATCTTCCTGAGCAGCTGGAACAATCAACTAGCATCTGCCCTATCAAGATCCCTCAGTACCTTATTATCTCAATGAGATTGCCTCTCATTCTTCTCAATTCCAAAGATGTAGACCAAATTTATGCAGCACTCTTATGTTAGCAAACAGATTGCTGAACACAAATGATTAAAAAGGTTCTAACCACTTCTTCCTTCAACATTAGCAAACATTGTGACTGAACCCAATACCACACGGAATAGTTGGATCAAATAGCATAGATTCATTTAACGGCATGCTAGATTATCCCATGGGGCAGAATCTGTTTTTTTTTGACAGGTGGAACTATAGCTCAATGGTTAGTACTGTTGTCTCACAACACCAGGGACCTGGGTTCAACTGCAGCCTTGGCTGACTGTCTGTGTGAAGATTTCACATTCTCCCTCAATGTGTATGGGTTTTCACCAGGTGCTCCAGTTTCCTCCCACAGTCCAAAGATGTGCAAGCTAGAAGGACTAGTGGGAAATGCAGTATTGCAGGGATATGGTAGGGATTGGGTCCGGATGGGATGCTCTTCAAGTGGGTCAGTGTGGATGTATAGGCCAAATGACCTGCTTCCACACTGTAAGGTTCTATGCTTCGATGAAGACTAAGTGGCGTCAGGTTATTTGGAGGCCAAGTGAATTTTTTTTTGACGTATCTTACAAAACCCAGCTCATGAATAACTCAACCTGCCCCGTGGCATCCTGCATTTATAATTTCTACCCACATCTTGCCACATGCCCATTCTTGGAACAACTCACCACTGGATATCCCAGTGCCCCATGTGTTCATGCCATTTTTAATGAGTCGCAGTATTCCTGAGTGAGCACTGGAATTCTGGAGCTGACCTGCCTGTTGAAGAGCCATGCACTGAAAGGAGAGATGGCACCCCGATTCTCCTGCAGGGACCTGGAAGTCCTGGTGGATGGAATGGTGCAGATGTGAGGAGGCCACTTGCTGGAGGACCGGCAAAGGAGGCCAGAGTGCCAGAGTTTGGCAGCTTGTTCACTCCCCGAATCTGTGCTGTCTCCGGGGTGTGGAGATTAACCAACATTACAGTAAAGATCAATGACCTTCTCCACTCCACCAAGTTAATTGCTATGCTCTGCTCTCTCTCTCCCTTTCAGATCTTACTGCCACTCTCCATCATTCCACTTTGTATTTCCCCAAGAGTCTGAGGGGCCTGGACTCAAGTCTAAGTTGCCAAAGCTCATTCCCAAGGCAACAACAATCCTTATCCCCGCCATCCTTAATTCACCTCCTTGCACTTTTTCCTCATTTTTTTGATGGAGCTGAGGGACAGCACTGTATGAGACCTACCCAGAGAACTGACTGGTGCCTAGTCAGAGCCTCCCACACTCAGACTGGCTGCCAAAGGGGTAGCCATGACAGATACCCTAGACTGCCGAGGCATAGCACCCCTGGCCAAAGTCACTCTAATCAATTGCGCAGAAGTAACCTGGATGTGTGTGTGAGTCTGCCCTTGACTTACTGTGCCAGGACCCCATGACTGATGGGTGCCTCCTTGCCAATCCCCTTAGACTTGGAGACATGGCTTACTACTTGGCAGTCAGTTTGCCATGGAAGCTGTTGGCACATGGTGCGGGTTTGAGATTGGCAAAGCACAGTGTCATGCAAGAGGATGTCCACCTTTTTGGTTGACAACTGCTGAGCAAACTGTAAGCTGCCTGGTTGTGTGATGGTGCTAATTGGCATGGCTAGGCTGGTGTGGGCATGCTTGGTGCTGCCAAGTGAATGCAACCCGAGGAGTAAACCAGTAACGAGGAAACACAACCTGGTCGGGTCTATGTCCCTGCTGCAACCTTTCAATGTGAGCTGCAGGTGGATATTTCCACAGCACACTGCCAGACCCCAGAGAGGTGACAAGAAAGTGGTGAGGGACTGCCAAAAGCTGCATGCCAATGTCCTTGGAGGAAGAGTGCATGTGAGTGGTGCCCATAGACTGTGCCCTGGTCTGTAGTTTGGTCATTGGCAACAGAGAGGTCATTCAGAGGAAGTGATGAGTTAAATGTTCCAGGTGCTCACTCTGATCTCCATTTTTAATTGTTCTGCCACAGGCTTGTTTGACGAGTTTGACGAGATTGGAGGCTGAGTATTACTCAGGTGAGTTGGGTCATCAGCAGCATTTTTATCAAGCAATAATCCCCTTTAATTAGCAACTCACCACTGCCTAGTGAGAAAATCTGAACGTCACTTGTGAAAAGCTTAGAAAATGGAGCAAGTTATTCCTGACATTAAGATGGACTTTACAGCCCTTGGCACCCAATCCTGCCAGATATATCACCTACACAAATCGCTTAGTCCCCTACAAAATCCTGTCTGTATGGCAGAACAGAAGGATATATTGATAGAGTTAGATGAAGTACACTGGGAGAGTAAATACAAGCATAGAGCAGTCAGGCACTTGATTCATTGCTGTAATTTCATGTAAAATTATAGACACTGGTCAACAATCTTTCATTCATCATGTTCTTGCTAGAATGGTTTTCTGGCAGTGAGAAATATCAAAACATCTGCATTCTCATTGTTAATGTTAAGATGTTTTTGTCTTGAAACATGGATTTCAAAAAAGCCAAATATATTAATCTATATTGTCAAATTTTCCTGTGCCCATGACTTTTGTGGAAACCAGCCAATTTTGGTTTTAGCCAAAAACACCAGGAATGGCAAAATTTCACAAAGTGCAGTTACTATTTAACATCAGAGAAAATCTTCCCTTTTGAGCTTGCTTCCTTTACCAAGTCAAGGTGTCAGCATGGATAATAACTTGGAAATTGCTTTTAAAATTTAATGTTGCAAAATTATAGAAGAATTAGAAGGTTAAAATTCATGACCTTGGCACTGAGCACATCTGGGAAATGTGATAATAGTTGTATCTTACCCTTGAGTTTCATCCTGATGAATTGGATTGTGCTCATTAGAGTAGATGGCAGTTAGTTCAAAGACAAAAGGGCAAGCATTCCCCTCACCACTGAATATTAATAGAGAATCTTTCTGACAAAGCTAAATTATTAGAAGGGCCAATTAGGGACAAATCAGACTTCATAACAATATCAATGCATTCTGTGAGGCTACTTTCAAGGTGATGAGGAAACTGTAAATGCTATTGTCAGTAGAGCAATAAAGGCTAATAAAAGTCAACAGGTCAGACAGAAATGTGTAGAGAGAAACAAAGTTAGTCTTTCAGGTCGATGATGCAGAACTGAAAAGAAATAGAGTTTTTTATTGTTTTTAAGGCAATGGAAGGTGCGTGGAAAGAAGCAGTGAAAACAAAGATGGTCAAACAGGAGAAAGGGCATGATGCGTATTGGTTAGTCCTGTTTCAAAAAGTTTACAGAATCATTGGATTGTTCAAACAATATGATTGTGAAATCTGTGTATAAATTTATTAGATATTAGCACATTTATATGTAGTTTTACCTGGCTGAGTCTTACATTGCTGAAACCACGCTCAGTAGCTCTCAACCATGCTTTCTTTTACATAATTATGATGGGAGGAACTACTCGCATAGTGTCAGATATTAACTCTCAGAAACCGTAATACTATCGGAAGTAGAATGCATTGTGAATAAAGTAGAAGCCCCAAAGGAAATCATGTGAGCAATGAGGAGAGGGTTTCTCCATGTTGGACCTTTCCTGTTTTCTATTTCCCTTTTCGCAATTGATTTTTTTACTTTTGTTTTTCCAGGGCCCTCTCCCCTGACTTATATAAAAAAAACTTCTTACATCTCTACTTTTGTTGAAAGGTTTCTCTGATGTTGCCTGACCTGCTGAGTTTCTCAAATCAGTTTGTGTTGCAATTTCAGATGTCCAGTATCTGAGGTATGATGTTTTCATGTAAGCATTGATAATGTGTTTGCAGAAGCTCAGTGTGTAAATTTCTTGCTTTTGTTCCAGAAAGTTTTGGGTGCAAGTCCCACTCGAGGCGGATAACTTGTGCAGTGATAGTATCAAAACTGCAATGTTTCAGCTGTAACATCAAACAACAGCACTGCTTGCTGCCTCAGGTAGATAATCTGTGTTGCAGCACTCTTTTAATGAAAAACAGTTCTGTAATGCACCGAGGCCAGCAAACAATATCTCATAGTAAATAAAAATGTTTAAACTTGAGCTTTGAGACAGAAAACTCTGGAGGCAGAGAAAGAGAGGTGGCTCAGTGATTAGCACTGCTGCCTCAGAGCACCAGGTTAGATACCAATCTTGGGTGGCTGTCTGATGGAGTTTGCACAGTCTCCCCGTGCCTGCGTGGTTTTACTCCGGGTGCTCTGTTTTCTTCCACAGTCCAAAGATGTGCAGCTTATGTGGGTTGGCCATGCTAAATTGCCCATAAAATCCAGGGATGTTTAGGTTAGGCAGATTAACCATGGGAAACACAGGGATAGGGTGGGGGCGACGGTGGTGGATTTGGGTGGGATACTCTTCAGAGGGTCAGTGTGCACTCAATGGGCTGTATTGCTTGCTTCCACACTGTAGGGATTCCATGATGATATCAAGTGACTTGGACAAAGAAGATCAATCAAATAACCTGCTGATTGGAAAACTTCTGAATGCTCAGAACTTGACGTCCAGCCTGTTGCCATATGACAAGGAGAGGAGGGTGCAGATCAGAGCTGAGCATTTGGCATACTCTCGTACTTCCTCATAATGAGAGGTCATTGACCTCAATCATTAACTCTGTGTCTCTCCGCAGATGCTGTCTGACCTGCTGTGTATGTTCAGAATTATCCCTGTTCTTATTTCAGATCTCCAGCATCCACTGTAGTTTCTTTTGGTTTTTGGGATTTTGTGAGTTTGCGAGAGACAGGATGGTTTAGTTTCTCTTACTTGGTAGTACTTGGAGAAAAGGTCAGCGTAACCGCTGTAATTTCTGCAAAACGCATTGAGTCCACCGTGACCGGCAGTCTGGTTATAAAAATCAATTGTGAAAAGGGAAATAGGAAACACAACTTCTGTGGCTCAGTGAATTGCTTCCATTTGTCTAGCTGTGCTGACCACTGCTCTCCATCCTGAGTAATGCAAGGCCCTCTCAGGGTCTTGTCTGAGAGTATTGGGCTGTGAGATACTCTCAGGCATTGTAAACAGAAAAAAAAGTCCAAAATCTCTTCTGCTGATACAGTTCGGTCCCTTCACAAATTGCCTTTTGGTCTGCAGTGCTACACCTTGGACCTTGCCACTTGTGATCTCCAGTTTACTGCTTGTCTCCTAACTCAGAATGTGTCCAATGCAACCATTACCCCTGTAGTCACTGGTTTATTTTGACTCCTGGTCATAGGATCCCTACAGTGTCATATGGCTCAACAAGTCCACACTGATGCTCCGAAGAGTATCCCACCCAGACCTATTCCCCTACCTTACTGCATTACATTTACCCTGACTAATACACCTAACCTACACATGCCTGAACACTATGGAACACTACAGCATGGCCAATTCACCTTAGCTGCATATCTTTAGATTGTGGGAGGAAACCGGAGCACCTAAGGAAACCCACACAGACACGGGGAGAATGTGCAAACTCCACACAGACAGCTGCCTGAGAGTGGAATCCAACCCAGGTCCCTGGCATTGTGAGGCAGCAGTGCTAGCAATTGGGCCACACATGGATCTTGACATTCTCATTTTCCTGCTCTAATCCCTCCATGGCTTTGTTACTAACTGTGCCCCCTCTAACACCCGCTGCTGCCCAACTGCCAGCACAACCTCACCCATCTCTGCAGCTTTCTCGAGCCTCACAGTCCACCAGGTTTCCTGTGATCCTTCAGCTTGACTCGTTTGCAAAAGTTGCATATTTATCTCTTCATCAACAGTGGCTGTGCTTCCAACTGTCTTGGACCTAGGTTCCTTAACTTACTCCTTCCAATTGTCACTGTAATCCTCTCTCTCTCTATCCCACTTTAAGTTACTCCTGAAAATTCTAGGTCCTTGACCAAACATTTTGTCATCTCTCTTCATATTTCTCTATTTAGCTCAGTGTGAAATTTTGTTTGGTAGCATGTCTATGAAGTGCCCTGCCACCTTTTCCTGATTAAAGGTGCAACATGAAAGCAGGCCACTGATATACTGTATAAACAATAAGGGAAATAGAAAATAAGACAAAAACAAGGAAAGAAAATGTGTGAAATGCATATCAGGTAAATTCATGAAGTGGGAACCAGCTGAAATGCAATAGGTTGAGGGAGGAAGTGAAGTCGAAAATAAAAGTTGCGGAAAGTGGATATAAGAATAGAATGGCAGTCAACGTGTAAAGAAGGTGAAAAATATTTTAATGGCATGCTGTAAGACTGTATTAAGACTTGGTGACAAGAGAGACTGGCAGGGTCTCAGAGAGAATCCTGGCTCTTGTTCTCACAGCTTCATTTTGCTTCTCTGCATTCTTAGATTAGATTAGATTCCCTATGGTGTGGAAACAGGCCCTTTGGCCCAACCAGTCCACACCGACCCTCCGAAGAGTAACCCACCCAGACCCATTTCCCCTCTGACTAGTGCACCTAACACTATGGGCAATTTACCATGGTCAATTCACCTGACTTGCACATCTTTGGGAGGAAACTGGAGCATCCAGAGGAAACTCATGCAGACACGGGGAGAATGTGCAAACTCCACATAGACAGTCACCCAAGGCTGGAATCGAACCTGGGACCCTGGTGCTGTGAGGCAGCAGTGCTAACCGCTGAGACAACACGCTGCCCTAAAATGACCAAAACCATACTGCAATGTAGTTCAGTGTATGTTTGGAAGTGTAGCTCTTGTGTCTTTCCAAGCTGGCTGACTTTAGCCTCTCAATATGTGAAATTATGACACGTGTGGAAATTAAAAGGAGATTCAAACTTCTTGATGCTGACCTTCTTGCCTGGTTTTGAAATGAGAGGTGACTTTATTGAAGGAGTTAAGATCCTGAACAGTCTTGACAAAGCAGACATGGATGCTTCCTCGTGTGAGAGCATCGGGTGACTAGGGGTCACTGTTCCAAAATAAAGGGTTGCCCATTTAAACCAGAAATTCAGAAAACTTGTTTTCTCACAGATAATCGTGATTCTTCAGAACTGGTCGTGGTGGCAGAGTCTCTGGATCTTTTGAACACAGCAATAGATTCTTAATAAGCAAAGATGTGAAAAGCAGTGGGAAATAGGAATAATCAGATCAGACATGAGCTTTTAGGTTAGCATAGCAGGCTTGATGGACTGAATAGACTGTTTCCGCTTCCAATTCCTATGTTCCTATGTTTGTAATTCAAAAGGAGCAAGCATGAATATCTGGCATTTGTCACAGTCACATAGAATGTCAGTTCTAATTTTAGTAAGCACTGTTCCAATACAGTGATGGGGAGAAACATACTTGGAGAGTTTCTAGTTAAAAATCACAGGACACCAGGGTATAGTCCAACAGGTTTATTTGGATACATTAGCTTTGGAGCACTGTTCTTTCATCAGGTGGTTGTGGAGGAACCACTATACTCCACAACCACCTGATGAAGGAGCAGCGCTCCAAAAGCTGTGTATCCAAATAAACCTGTTGGACTCTAACCTGTTGCTGTGTGATTTTTAACTTTGTATACACCAGTCCAACATCGGCATCCCCAAATCATGGAGGGTTTCTGGCAGCAACTGAGATGAGAGAAACAGTGTTAACATTTCCAATCCAATATGATTCTTCATTGAAAGTCAATTCTGAATGAGACTCATATTGGACTCAAGTGTGAACTGTTTCTCTCTACACTGATGCTGCCAGACTAACTGAGTTTCTCAAGTACTGTCTGATTTTATTTCAGATTTCCAGCATCTGCAGTAGTTTGCTTTTAGTTTTGAGAGTTCCATGAAAGATGAGCAATGATTTGGGAAGCCACAATGCATTCAAGGACTTTGGAGAGGAAAGGGAGATTACAGATAGCACTGACGTTTTGCAAGGATGGTGTGCTCAAGAGTTGCTTTGTTGAGGAGAGGGATTAAGCTGGTAGGTTTAAAGGAGAGAGGGACAATACCTGATAAAAGAGAACCAGTAATAACATCAGGAGGTTAGGACCAGGAAGTGAGAATGTATGGTCAGCAATGTAGAGGGCTTGGGGTTATGGGGGCAATGATGGATCTCATGGACAAAATAAACTTGGAGAGGGTAGGAGGATAGATAGGAACAAAACTAAAAAAAAAATATAGGGCTAAGGTAGCAGGAAACTTGAGGGAGACGTTTGGCCCTGAGAGCTAATTAAAGTGAGGGAGAAGTAGCCAATGCTATGGGCTCAATTTTAGTGGAAAAGTGGTCCTTGAGGAGCTTTCAAAACAGGCAGAAAACTAGCCACCAGGATACATGAACATCAACTAGCCACAAAAAGACATGACCCTCTCTTACTAGTATCCTTACATACAGATAAGGAAGGACACCACTTTGACTGGGACAATACATCCATCCTAGGACAACCGAAACAGAGGCATGCATGAGAATTCCTTGAAGCATAGCATTCCGACTGGAACTCTATCAATAAACACATTGATTTGTACCCCATCTGTCATCGTCTGAAAAAAAAAGAAATGACATCATCCACCCAAAGAAACCTAAACACATAAAGAGAAAGGGGGCCATAACACCAGCGCTTCACTGGAGGCTCACTGATAATGTTACTTAGTATGGTGACGATACATCTGAAAAAAAACCATTCCAGTTCAATAAGCAAACTGACATCCAGAACCTCAACTTGAGCTATAAAGCTTTTCAAAAATTGTTGCTCTCATTTATTGTTGGAGATGAAAGTGGAGTATTTATCATTCGAATACAAACTGAAAGAACTGTGGATCATGGGAATCAGAAACAAAAAAACAGAAATTGCTGTAAAGGCTCAGCAGCTCTGACAGCATCTGTGGAGAGAAATCAGAATTAATGTTTCATATCGAGTGACCCTTCTCAGAACTGTAGTCAGGAAAAGAGATGATGATTGTACTGGGAGGGCAATCTTCAGGGTGGGATAGAATAATGGTTTTACTGGGAACTAGGACATCAGAAATGAAGTTTAGCAAATCAGCAGCTGCAGAAATGTAATGAATAGCAGGTCAAAGGGTAGACATTTTGTGTAACTGTAATTGAATCAGGGAATATAATTTTCCAGAAATGGTTCAGATGGGGTGGGAAAAAGGATATGGGTGATGAGTGACAAGGCAGTGACTTGAGTTGGCTTTATCTGTATTTGATATGTAGGAGTATGAAAACAATATGAAATGGAAAGTAAAACTATTGACCACGAATATGGGTTGCAGACTTTAAATAGAAGGAAAGATTTACGAAGAAGGGAGTAGTGATCTCGGAGGAGAGAGAACATAATAATTGAGATGGTGTTTGAAAGTGCTGAAGATAAGAAAGTTGCCGTGAGCAGGGTTCAAAGCTGAAAGCAGTGAAAAACATCTCAGTGAGAAGACGACAAACTCTTCAACAGAGAAATCACACCATCTCTTGTTACACTCATTATCCTTATTTGGAAGTATAGTGCTATTCCTTCATTGTTACTGGCACAAAATCCTAGAACTTCCCTGCACACCAAGCACTGCAATTGTTCAAGGAAGTGACTTACAATGACCTTCTCAAAGGCAGTTGGGGATGGGCAATAAATGTTGACCTTGCCAGAGACACTCACATCCCAGTGAAAAAAATTAAAATCAAACAAGACCTGGCATAAATTTGGTTGAAACATGCTTGCTCACATTCCACAGAAATAAATGTGTTTGAAGTATTTGTTTACTAATGTAGCACATACGCTTTTCAAGAATGGGAAATACTAATTGCAGCTAGGCACTGCTTCACTCACTGAATGGGATATGGGACAGCTATCTAGACTGGATTATATCACTAACTGTAATCATGACTTTTCAGCTGTCTAACACAGATTTCACAAAAAGCGTTCTGATCATGACAGGCCAACAATGAAAACAGGTGCAGAAAGGTTAATTAAAAAAAAGCACCTCATGCAGTAGCTCAAAGTATGTTACGACTAATTAAGTTCCCTTAAGGTATCAACACACAGCCAATTTGGGCATGGAAAGCTCCCATAACAAAACATAACCAGATAACTAATTTTCAGATTTTTTTTGTTTAGGGCAGAGGAAGCCCAGCAGAACTTAAATGCCCTTTTATGAAAAAAAGCTGCAACAATGTTTATGTCTATCTTAGAGGTGAGATTGGTTCACTGTCTTATCCAGAGGATTTGGAGTAGCCTCTCTCATACACACACACACACCCTCCCACAGGCTTATACTCTATCACACGCACACACACAGTTGATCAAGTTTGCACATACGCAAACATACACTCTCCCATATGCATTCTCACTCACATACACACACTCACATGCACACACACTCTCTCTCTCATGCGCATGCACACACATATAAGTCTATGGGGTGAATTTGTATTTTTAGAATTATATTTGCAGATACATTCTATTTTGCTCAAAAAATACACAATCTGCAGGCGGTCAATCCATGTAATATTTTGTAAATTCCACTTTGAAAATAGAACCTGTCTGACTCAAGGTTGGGATACCAATAGATTCTAACCTCACACCTTTAATACAGTGTCTGAGCTGTGATGTCACCTCTTTTTATAAAACCCTAAGTTATCTCGATAATGTGACTTAAAAGAGGTTCTGGGTTGTACATATTAAAGAACTGAAACCAGCAACACATTCTAAAAGATGAAAGACTTAACAACAATCTAGGTTTGTTCAACATATCATGTCAGTTGCATGACACTGTAATCTTTTGCTATAAATTTTGTATCTTATGGTCCTGCTCCACAACTACCTGATGAAAGAGCAGCACTCCGAAAGCCAGTGCTTCCAAATAATCCTTTTAGACTATAACCTGGTGCTGTGTTATTTCTAACCTCATCCAGAGGACAACAGCTCAACAGCATAACTCTCTGTCAAAATTGAGTGTTTTGGCTTGGATTTTGTGCTTATTAACCTGAATCCATAACTGTATGACAGTCTGTTACCAGCAGAGCTCGGGCGAACACGACACATTGCGACGCATTTTCAATGATGTTTTATTTTATCTATCTAACTGTTCCCTGAGATTACCTGAAGTGCTACTTGGATGCTTAGCTTCAGCAATGTGAAAAGAATAGAGAAAGGTAGAGTTGTTTTTTTCGGAAAATACAAGGTTAAATGGAAATTTAATAGAGGTGCTTAATTTTATGAGGCATATTGATAGAGTAGATAAGAAAAAAAGAAAATCCCATTGCCCGAGGGTTCAAAACCAGAAGACACATGGACAGCTAGCTTTGTAGATTGATGGATAAATTAGAACGTGATTTTGATGGCTGAAGTTAATGAGCAAAGCTAAGGATGTAAGGTAGGGCAAATTCTGACTGAGATAAGAAGACATGTCTTCACCAATGGAATGGTGAGTCTGGAGAATTCTTTGCCTCAGAAAACAGTTGATGTCAAAACATTGAATGTTTTGAAGAGAGGGTTAGATATAGTCCGAAGGGATAAAGGGTACGAGGAGAAAGTGGGTCAGGGGACTGATTTGGATGATCAGCCATGATCATATTAAGTGGTGAAGCAAACTTGAAGGACCAAATGGTCTACTCCTGTTCCTGTTTCCTGTTCCTAAATCTATGGCAGGTTCGTTTTAATGCAGGAAAATGTGAGATCATCCACTTTGGAGCAAAATAAAATGTAGCCAGGTCCTTTGTGGGTGGCACGGTGGCACAGTGGTTAGCACTGCTGCCTCACAGCGCCTGAGACCTGGGTTCAATTCCTGCCTCAGGCAACTGACTGTGTGGAGTTTGCACGTTCTCCCCGTGTCTGCGTGGGTTTCCTCCGGGTGCTTCGGTTTCCTCCCACAGTCCAAAGATGTGCAGGTCAGGTGAATTGGTCATACTAAATTGCCCGTAGTGTTAGGTAAGGGGTAAATGTAGGGGCATGGGTGGGTTGCGCTTCGGCGGGTCGGTGTGGACTTGTTGGGCCGAAGGGCCTGTTTCCACGCTGTAATGTAATCTAATCTAAAGCTAGAAGCCTAGGGGAAAGTGTCTGAGATGTGCATACATCAATAAACTGTCATGAAGCAATATCAAACATAAGCAAAACAACAAGATGTATATGAGTCTTTACACCTTAAGAAGTAGAATGTGAGGGGGTGGGAGTTATGCTTTAATTATTCATAACCCTATGAACTGTACCTAACTCAAAGAATCAGAGAATTCTAGAGACTTATGTTACTGTGACAAAAGAACCAAAGAGATAGTAATGATAACTAAAAAGATACATAGGACATGTTCTTCTATTGTCTGTGCTGTAGAATATAAAAGTGGGGAAGTTATGCTGTGTAAAAGTACACTGAACTGTGTAAAAGACTAGTTAGAGCACAGCTAAAGGACCTATTTTTCTGGTAACTGAGTTACAGAAAGGATGTGATCTTACTTGTGAGGATATAAGAGGGTATTTACAGGATATTGCCAGAGGTGGAGAATTTTACACCCAGAGTCTGTTGTGTTTCTAATCTTCACTGATTGAAGTGAACGGCACAATGGTTTCTAACGATTTCCTACAACCTATTCTGTCAGGCAGAGGAGACAGACGCATCAGCAGGTTCAAAAACAACAACGTCTGTGCCATTATTAGACCGATGAATGGAACCTCTAACTTCAAATATGAACCAGTTTTCCTTACTTGTATCCAAGGTTTTTCTTTCACCATATGATCTGCCTGTCCTGCTCTAAAACAAAGCTTTTCACTGTACTTAGGTACACATGACAATAAATCAGATCAATCAATCAATTAATAGTTAGCACTGCTGCCTCACAGTGCCAGTGACCCAGGTTTGATTCCACTCTTGGGTGACTCTCTGTGTGAAGTTTGCATGTTCTCTGTGTAGGTTTCACCCGGGTTATCTGTGTGGGTTTCCTCTGGGTGCTCTGGCTTATTCCCACAGTCCATAGATGTGCAAGTCAGGTGGATTGGCCATGGGAAATGCAGGGTTGCAGGGAGACGATGGGGGTAGGTTCAGGTGAAATGCTCTTCGAATAGTCGGTATGGACTCAATGGGCCAAATGGCCTGCTTCCACACTGAAGGAGTTCAATGATCGATAGGGCAGTAGAACAACACTCCGAAGAAAAATTGAAAAGGGAATTGAATAAGTACTTGAAATTGAGAGATCTATGGTGAAAGCAAAGGAAAATGGGTCATCTGGATCCTCCATGAGCATTAAGAGGCTGAATTTCCACCTAGTGAGCCATATAATTCTATATAACTGAATCAAGAGAAGTGGGCCCTCACATAGGGCATTGTCAAAACCAATGAAAACCAGAAGACGTTCAGCTGTGTGAGAAAAGTGGTAATTATTTCTGTTTGTTCTGGTAAGAGTTGAGGTTATATTAGACAAGCAGGAGGCTGGAAGAACACAGCAAGCCAGACAGCATCAGGGAGTGAAGAAGCCAATGTTTCTGAAGAAGGGTTACACCTGACATGTCGATTTCTCCACCTCCTGGTGCTGTCCGGCTTGCTGTATTCTTCCAACCTCCTGCTTGTATACTTTGGATTCCAGCATCTGCAGTTTCTTTTTTGTCTCTAAGAGTTGAGGTGATAACATAGAAACTTGTTTGGCATAGAATCCTTTCAGTATGGAAACAGGCCCTTCGGCCCAACAAGTCCACATTGACCCTCCGAAGAATATCCCAACCAACCATTCTCATACTCTACGTTTACCCCTAACTAACACATCCCTGAATACTACGGACAATTTAGCATGGTTAATGCTAAATTCACTGAACTAAATTCACATGGCCAATTCACTGAACCTGCACATCTTAGAAACCCACGCGGACACAGGGAGAATGTGCAAACGCCACACAGACAGTTATCTGAGGCTGGAATTGAAAAGCAGGTCCCTGGCACTGTGAGGCAGCAGTGCTGAGCACTGAGGGACCCTCTTGCCCCTCCAAGACCTTTTAATGCAAGATGACGAAATGAAGATCCCGCAACACTGGCAAAGTCACAGATAATAGTTGGAAAAGGCTCTTAAACAGGAACAGGAAAATACTCACCTTGTAAAATGATAACTGAAGTTAGGTTGAATGCTGTAAATAACCCAACTCCTGTCTCACATCATAAGGGCTGGTTTGGAGAGTCTTTGTGAGTTAGCAGTTTCTATAATATTCCATTAGCAGCTGAATACCCCCACTCAGAGATTGTTTTGAATGTTGCTGAAGGTTAATTATCGCTGCATAATACAATCCATCACTACCATGCGAAACATTTTCAGATTCCATTGTGCGCACCTGTTTCTAACAGAACTATGAGGTTTTTTTGTCAGTAATGTGCTTTCCTATGGTTAAAGCAATGCACTTCAGGTCACCTTGAAGCTCTTGAATGTCTTCAGAAAATATTTCATTTCTAGTAATTACCACAGCTGAAAGCTCAGTTGGAGTACAAATACCACAAATATTTGTTTAACACAACATCCAAGTACACAGTCCCTTGCCTCTGACACCACAGCAGCTCAGAGGAGAATGTATTGGGAGGACAGCTAGGTCATGTATCAAAAGATCATATGCGAGGTACAGAGCACAGCCAATCCTTCCTGCATTGCGTAAGTGTGAGGGGGATGAGGTGTAGCCACTGTGTGCACCAGAAGACAGTGAATAGATGCTGACCTGAAGTTACCTGGTTGATGCCATGCCAGATTTGTAAACTTGCATCATTTAGGTTCCCATCTACATGTACGTCAAGCAAAAATAAAACAGGGGAGGAATGTGAAAGTGGATCCTTAAGTGGGGTTGTTAAAAGGGCCACTCCAGTTACAGGTGAAGTGTCACTGAGCTTATGTTTGCCCTGAATTTATTGAAGTACTACAGAGTGTTGCTGCGAGAATTTGTTTTTCGCAATTGGTAGTTAAAAGAGGAGAATTGCTGGACTCAGATACATGGATATTGCTGTTTATTACAAGACCTCTATTGTAGCAAGATGACCAGCAAGGGAAATGAAAGTGATGAAGATTGCAAAGTAGAAGGGCTGTCTAGCTCAGGCTCTATCCATCATACTTTTCCTATGTGATATATGCTGACATTGATTTGAGCATAAAGCAGGACCTTAGATTAACCAGGGAGATAGTGATGTTTTCCCAACATTTCCTTCACATTGATTTCAAGCATCACAGCTCTAAGTGGTTGTGGAGGTCACTGTTCCTCTTTGCATTCAGACAAGCACACACTTTATCTACATTATTGAATAGCTTGCTTTACACCTCCCCAACATAGAGGACAGTAGAGCAGCTTTTACACTATTCAAAATAAAATGCTTGTATTTTTGTTGTTCATGGGATCTGGGCATTTATTGAAAATTCGTAATTCCCTGTCCATGACACAACTGAATGGATCGCTAGGCTATTTTAAAAAAAAATGTTTGTAGGATCTGGGTGTCACTGGGCCAGCAGTTACTGTCGAGTTAAAAACAGATGCAGATGCTGGAAACCAGATTCTGGGGTAGTGGTGCTGGAAGAGCACAGCAGTTCAGGCAGCATCCAAGGAGCAGCGAAATCGATGTTTCGGGCAAAAGCCCTTCATCAGGAATTCCTGATGAAGGGCTTTTGCCCGAAATGTCGATTTCAAAGCTCCTTGGATGCTGCCTGAACTGCTGTGCTCTTCCAGCACCACTACTCCAGCAGTTACTGTCCACAGGGCAATTAAGAGTCAACCACATAGTTGCGTGTCCGGAGTCACATGCAGACCAGACTAGGTGAAAATAGCAAATGCCCTTCCTCAAAGGAGATCATTAAATCAGATGGTTATAATGATAGCCAACAGTAGCAACATAATGTAATCAGAACAGCTCTTTCATTCAGTGTGGTGGTATTTGAACTATAACCTCAGAATGTTAGTTTAAGGGCCTAGATTACTAGCTCAGCGACCTTGCCATTATTGCACCACCCTCTCCTATTTAAATTGAAGTGTTGAATTGTACATTCACGCTTTCCTGAAATTCAAAATGACTAAACCAGCATCAAAAATGCCTGAAATTTAACAGATTGAGTTGTAAATTTGCTGTTAATATAATCACAACAAAAGCCTGTATGACTAATATTGTCAGAGTAATTTATAGTTTTAAATTTTTTTTAAAATACCAGTCTTTATTTAACAAAAATATTACAATTTAACAGGAAACAGTGTGAATAATATTTTTCTTCTCCTTCTTCTGTTCTACACACTTCCAATTAACCTACCTGGCTTTGTTCTCTTTCTGTCTGGTTGACTTCTTCCATTTCGATTAGCCTGACGGTGATTTCTTGACATCGCTGATTGTGTCAAATCTGAACTTTGACTTTGACTACCAACTCCACTTGAATGTGACATTGATTGATTAGTCTTAAAGATACTGACTCTCTTTGCTCTGTCGATGAATTTTGTGAGCAAACTTGCCTTTTCTTTATGATATTCACTTTCTTGCTGATTTTTATTTTGAGCTTTAGGAACATATTGAACTGCAGAAGGTTTCCCACTCTCTCTGCTTTTCAGATTTCTCTTGAGACATTGATGGAGTTTCCCTTCAGTCTTCACAAGGTATATGATTAAAGGCAGTCTCTTTACAACAATTCCAATCTCACAATTCTTATCATCTTTGTAGTTTTTCACCATGACTTTCTGACTAGTGCCGAACTCATTAAGTGTTATACATGTTGTTTCTTCTTCACTTTGTCTTGCTTTTCTCTTGCTGTTGATGTCAAACTTAAGAAAACTAAACCTTGTTAAGGAATGCATTTAAACATTAAGTTGTAAGGAGAGCAAAATTTTCTAACTCTGGGAATATTTTGTAAGAGAACAGAAAATTGACCGCCGTGTTCGGTAGTGGAACATAGAAATTATTGCCCAGTTTGTTACCGAGTAATTACTTCTATGAAGCTCTCTTCATAATCTGTACACCTATTCCTGGAACATTGTGAGATGATGGATGATAGAATGGTATTAGAGTGTCTTTGACCCCAAATTTACTCAGTAATCTTTCAAATTCTTCAAAATAAATGAAGAGTATTATCAGGCACTAACAATTCTTGTAACTAATAATTTGGAATTTTCAGAATCGCAATAGTTTTGGCCCTTGGCTTACTGGTTTTTGCCTCAACATTTTCCCACTTGCTGTGGTTATTCACCAAGACACAGTACTCTTCCCCTTCCATCTTAAGCACATTTTCATGGCTTCATTATCTTTCACATGGATTAAAACAAATCCTGATTGGATGATCTCTTATTTTGCAGAGCTCTTCAGAATTTTTCACCAACTCTTCAATATCTCTATCCACCATCCGATACCAAAGATAGATTCATACTGCTGCATTCATAACTTATCCCTATCTGCTCTTAATGAAGATCATACAACAATTTATCTCTAAACCTTGCTTTTTTAAAATTCATTCATTTATGGGATGTGGGCATTGCTGGCAGGGTCAGGGTATCTTGCCCAATTCTAAAGATCCTTCATCAGCTGGTCATGGGTTTGAAAGGTGCTCTCTAAGGACCCATGGCGAATCACTGAAGTTCATCTTGGAGCTAGTACACGCTGTCGCAACTGATCTTCAGTGGTGAAGTTTCTGAATTCCAACCAAATGTGATTCCAACCAAATGCCTGATTTGTCCTGGATCATGTCAAGCTTCTTGAGTCTGGTTGGAGCTGCACTCATCCAAGCAAGTGTAAGTATTTAATTACACCCTTGACTTGTGTCTTGTAGTTAGTTAACACGTTTTAGGGAGCCAGGCGATGAGTTACAAACTGCAAAATATGATGAGATCGTGGCTGATCAGTAGCCCAAATCTATATTCCTGCCTTTGGCTTATTTCCCTTAATACTTTTGCTTTGGAGAACCCAGGAAGTGAGTTACACAACTGGAGGATTCTTATGATTTAGAGATGCCGGTGTTGGACCGGGGTGTACAAAGTTAAAAATCACACAACACCAGGTTATAGTCCAACAGGTTTAATTGGAAGCACACTAGCCTTCGTAGCGACGCTCCTTCATCAGGATTCTTAGCTTCTGATCTATTTTTGTTCAACAAAGATATTAAAGGATATGGACCAAAGGCAGGACTATAGAGTTAGGCCACAGACCAGCCATGATTTCATTGAATAGTGGAACTTACTCAAGAGCGTAAACAGCCTAATTCTGTTCCAATGTACCGATGATCTGTTTTTGTAACCACACTAATTATATGGCTGGTCCACTTCAGTTTTTGGTCAATAGTAACCCCCAGGATGTTAATGGGGAGATTCAGCCATGGTGATTCTTTTGAATGTCCAAAAGACAATAGCTAGATTCTCCCTTGTTGGAGATATCATTGCGTGGCAATTATGTGGTTTGAATGTTACTTGCCACTTGTCATCCCAAATTTGAATATTGCCCAGGTCTTGCTAAATTTGAATATGGACTGCTTCAGTACCTGAAGAATGGTAAATGGTATTGAATGTCATTTACTGCCTCTGAACATTGGAATAATGACACTTAAACTCTACAGGAATCAGCCATGATCTAGAATTAAATAAAATATATGTGTGAAATATTCCTGTATTTTCTCATCATCATGGCATGTCATTCCTATCTGGAAAATAATTTACAGACAACTCAGTGGTGACAAATAAATCAGGGATAATATGGCAGTGCTGGTAAGTAGGCAGCATTCAGGTGCCTGGGCCTGTCCGTTTCAGATCCTCTCTTCTTTCCTTATCTTTTTTGTCTCCTTTCTTGTTAGGCCAAGACCCCTGGTTGTGGTAGGCCCAGAGCCTGATTATCGGTGAGGTGGTAGCAATCATGCCAGAGGCTCCCGCTTGCGGGGGAGGTATGGGTCCAGCATGGTACCCGGCATCGGCGGCCTGTGACAGGGTGAGCCCAGGAACAAAGAGATGGAACCTGAAGAGTGGTGACTCTGATGTTGGTGGGTCTGGTGCAGGCAGCAGAGGTTTGATGGATCAGGTGCTGTGGTCAGCGGGCTCAGGACTCATGGTGGGGGTGGTAGAACAAACGTGGAATCCCCTTTCAATTATATCTTTTTATTCTTAAACAATTCAAAATGGCACCAGATTGTGATGACAGTTGAAGATTTTCACTATAGAACATAGAACATAGAACATAGAACAATACAGCACAGAACAGGCCCTTCGGCCCACGATGTTGTGCCGAACTTCTAACCTAGATTAAGTACCCATCCATGTACCTATCCAAATGCCGCTTAAAGGTCGCCAATGATTCCGACTCTACCACTCCCACGGGCAGCGCATTCCAAACATTAACCACCCTCTGTGTGAAAACGTTGCCCCTTAGATCTTTTTTATATCTTTCCCCTCTCACCCTAAACCTATGCTCTCTAGTTCAAAGCTTCCACATCTTTCCTAAAGTGAGGCGACCAGAACTGCACACAGTACTCCAACTGTGGCCTAACCAAAGTCCTGTACAGCTGCAACATCACTTCACGACTCTTGAATTCAATCCCTCTGCTAATGAACGATAATACTCCATAGGCCTTTTTACAAACTCTATCCACCTGAGTGGCAACCTTCAAAGATCTATGTACATAGACCCCAAGATCCCTCTGTTCCTCCACCTGACTAAGAACCCTACCATTAACCCTGTATTCCGCATTCTTAATTTGTCTTTCAAAATGGACAACCTCACACTTGGCAGGGTTGAACTCCATCTGCCACTCCTCAGCCCAGCTCTGCATCATATCTAAGTCTTATATTTTAGTGTGTTTTAATTGTAAGGCATGAGTAACAATAAATCATCATTCATTTATCATTCAGTCTTTATGTGAAATGTAAAAAGGAAATCCACATTCGAATGATCTGTTATCTTACAATATTTGGCACTTAATCAGTCAGTGCTCGTTGCTCATTGAACAATCTGTGTTCTGTCAGCATTTGTTTTTCTGTCAGATGAAGTCTGACCATCCCCTATTGTAAATAGCATTACCCAGATTACCTTAAACCATCAGGGGGACTTTCTTACCCCATCCAATGGCAAATAATGGACTTTTAATAGAATCCTTACAGTGTGGAAACAGGCCATTTGGTGCACCAAGTCCACACCAACCCTCCGAAGAGTATCCCACTCAGACCCATTCCACTATTATCTACATTTACCCCAGACTAATGCACCTAACACTGACACATCCCTGAACACTATGGGCAAGGTCCCATGGCCAATTCACCTAACCTGCTCATCTTTGGATCATGGGAGGAAACTAGAGTACCCGGAGGAAACCTACACAGACACAGGGAGAATGTGCAAACTCCACACAGGGAGTCACCCCAGGCAGGAATCGAACTCAGGTCTCTGGCATTATGAGGCAATAGTGCTTACCATTGAGCCACAGTGCCAATTTAATGTTAAAAATGGAAATGGGGGCACTTTTATTTTATTGACTGTCAGCCAAATGTATTGTCTGGAATTATACCAGTCTTCCTTGTTAGGATTGTATTTTTCTTCACCACATTGTATGCTTTCTCTTCTGCATTTATGCTGTCCCTGACTTCCCTTGTCAGCGTTGGCTCACTCATCTTCCCCTAAATATGTTTCTTCCTCCATGTGATGAATTTCTGCTGTGCCCCTGAATTACCCCGAGAAACTCGTGCTAATGCTGCACCACTACCTTCCCTGCTCGTCTCCCCTTCCAATCAACTCTGGCCAGCTCCTCATGTCTTTGTAGTTACTTTTGCTCAGTTGTTATCCCATTACGTCTGATTCAAACTTCTCCCTCTCAAACTGCAGGCTGAATTCTTTCATATTATGGTCACTGATCCCTAGGGGGTTCCTTAACCTTAAGCTCCCGAATCAAGTTTGCCTCATTACACAACACCAAATCCAGAACTGCTTGCTACTTCGTGGGCTTTATCATAAACTGCTCCAAAGTAAAAAAAAAAATTGATGTTCCATAAATTCCTTTCTTGGGATCAGTTACCAACCTAATTTTCCCAGCTCACTTGTATATTGACGTCCCCCATGATTATTGTAATAGTACCTTTCTTACATGCCTTTTTTAACCCTTGATTTACTTTTATACCCACAACCTGACAACTGCTAGGAGGCCTCTACACAACTCCCATTTGTTTTCCCCTATGCAGTTCCTTAACTCCACCCACCACAGGTTCCAGGCCTTCTGATTCTATATCATTTCTTTCTATCAATTTAGTTTTGTTTCTTATTAATTAGGAAACCCTGCATTTTCCCCCACTTGCCCATTGGCCCATCCTTTCAAAAGGACTTGCATCCTTGGATATTTAGTTCCTAGTTCTGATCCCCTTGCAGCTACATCACACGCACCAACTTTAATACGTGCTACAAGCCCATTTCCCTTGTTTTGTACATTGTGTGCATTTATGTACAACACCCTCAGCCCTGCAGTTACAGCCTCCTCCTCATCTTTGTCCCTTATCTGCTCTGCCAGAAGTTCAATTCCTGACCCTTCCCATACGGTCTGTTCCACTGCTTATTCTGGAAACTTCGTAAACCCCTCTTTAATTTTTTCTACTATATTCCATACAACTGAACCCTTCCCCTCCATATTATTAGTCCGATGACAATATCATTTCCAATTTGTCACCATCTCCACCGAGTATTCTCACAGCTCCTGCCTGAGATACTCACACATCTTACAGTCCTCCACAACTTGCCCCATTATGGGTACTGCAGCCATTAATACGTGCCATCAGGAGGCCTCTTCAGAAAGTGGAGGACAGAGAGAAAGTGGTAGCAAAGAGACAAGAACACTATGCAACTGGATGAAGGGATAGAAGGAGAGAACAAAGTGTGATGCTGCACTTGCCTTGAGACAGACCGCGCCAGCCTCACATTAACTCCCCAGTCCTCGCCATCAGGTCCAACAAAACAAGGCTACACAGAACTCTCTTCAGCTGGAGACTGGTGGGCCTGTGGAATTCATTGCCATGGAGCACAGTGGAGGCTGGGACACTAAATGTCGTCAAGGCAGAGATTGATAAATTCTTGATCTCACAAGAAATTAAGGGCTATGCGGAGAGTGCGGGCAGGTGGCGTTGAAATGCTCACTGCCAATGATTGAATGGCAGAGTGGACTCAATGGGCCAAATGGCCTTACTTCCACTCTTATGTCTTATGGTCTTATGGTCTAATGAGTTTCTGGCAAACCATACCATATAGCCAAATGCAGAGATTAAAGACAGCTATTTGAAATAGAGACCTGTAATGTGAAATATATTGCCATTGCTGGAGACATATCTTTGAGATATTTAAGCTGAATATTGGGGAATCAAAGAAAAATTAACTAATTTAAATAATCTTGAAAAAAAATTTCTTTACTATGAGAGGAGACCAAAGTCATGGATGCAAGCCCAGAGATAGCCCATTACTGAGATATAAGTGTGTTGCCCCTTATCTGGACCTATGCACTTGCCTGACTGTTTAAAGTGATTGACAGTAAAAGAGTTGAACTCTTGTGACACGTGTCATTCAACTTAGTCAATTGAATAAAAAGTGCCTTTTTCTCTGAAATTCAAAGCATGTCAGGGATTGGTTGGGATTTAGGGTGTAGGTTTGCTCGCTGAGCTGTAGGTTTGATATCCAGACGTTTCATTACCTGGCTAGGTAACATAATCAGTGGCAACCTCCAAGTGAAGCGAAGCTGTTGTCTCCTGCTTTCTATTTATATGTTTGTCCTGGATGGGGTTCCTGGGGTTTGTGGTGATGTCATTTCCTGTTCATTTTCTGAGGGTGTTGATAGATGGTATCTAGATCTATGTGTTTGCTTATGGCATTGTGGTTAGAGTGCCAGGCCTCTAGGAATTCTCTAGCATGTCTTTGCTTAGCCTGTCCCAGGATAGATGTGTTGGTCCAGTCAAATTGGTGGTTTTTTTCATCCTTCCCTCTTTCGGCTCAGAGTAGGTGCAACTGTCTGTCTGATCGTTTGCTGTGTTTCTTCCGTGAGTTTGTTGTCCTTCAATGTGGTTTCTAATGCTGCTAGGAAATCCTTCTTGTCAGCATCTCGGTAATTGAAATTTAGTCCTTTTACTAGTACTGCTTTTTCTGTGTCTGATAGGATTCAGTCTGATAAGTTCTTTATCCATGCCCCTATGTTATCGGTTTTGTCTTTGATAGACCGAACCCTATCAGAAACAGAAAAAGCGGTACTAGTAAAAGGACTAAATTTCAATTACCGAGATGCTGACAAGAAGGATTTCCTCGCGGCATTAGAAACCACATTGAAGGACAACAAACTCACAGAAGAAACACAACAAACGATCAGACAGACAGTTGCACCTACTCTGAGGTGAAAGAGGGAAGGAAACAAACTGAACACACAAGAAAAGAAAGCCCTAGAAAACCTCAAAAAAGACAAAAACATCGTTATATTACCTGCAGACAAGGGTCGGCTCACAGTCATCCTGAACAGAAGGGACGACATAGAGAAAG
The DNA here is from genome assembly GCF_004010195.1 of Chiloscyllium plagiosum. Classification (NCBI taxonomy): domain Eukaryota; kingdom Metazoa; phylum Chordata; class Chondrichthyes; order Orectolobiformes; family Hemiscylliidae; genus Chiloscyllium; species Chiloscyllium plagiosum. The sequence continues at coordinate 75,022,366 of NC_057721.1, forward strand.
CCAATGCACTACTCGCAGACACCAACACCTACCAACAGGTGGCGCTAGGCCCAACCCCATAACTAGGAAACAAAATTACATACCTCCTAAGAAAATTACACAATTCTGGACAATTAAACAAGACAGAATTCCAGAAAATGCAACCAGACGGCACCAACACCCCACAATTCTATGGACTACCAAAATCCATAAACCAGGAGCCCCCCTCAGACCCATAGTGTCACTACCCGGAACATCAACTTACAGACTCACCAAAGAACTACACGCAAGACTGAAGTACCTAGTAGAAGAGTCACAGCACTCCATCCACTCCACCCAGGAATTCCTAAAAATCATCAAAAGCACCAAAATAGAGGAAGACGAAACAATGATCTCATTCGACGTAACAGCACTGTTCACCTCCATCAACATCGACCTGGCAAAGAAAATACCTACCGCACTTTTAGAAGAGACCATCACACACACACCAACCACCATCAATCACATTACCAACGAAAACATCATGAAGCTAGTGGACCTGTGCCTCACCACCCACTTCACCTTCAACAACATAATCTACAAACAAACCAACGGCACACCCATGGGATCTCCGCTATCAGGATTTATAGCAGAAGCAGTAATGCAATGGCTAGAACAAACAGCCCTACCAATCATCAAACCAAAAATCACCATACATCAAAGAAGTTTCAGAAATGACAGCCAGGCTACGAATACCCCTCGGAATCCTAGTAGCACACAAACCCACCAACACACTCAAACAAAAACTAACAAACTTAAAAGACCCAGTACAACCCGTGGACAAAACCAACGTCATCTACAAAATTCCATGCAAGGACTGCCACAAACACTACGTAGGACAAACAGGAAGAAAGTTAGCCACCAGGATCCACAAACACCAGCTAGCCACAAAAAGACACGACCCTCTCTCCCTCATAGCCCTACATACGGAAGAATAAAACCACTAATTCGACTGGGACAACACATCTATTCTGAACAGGCTAAGCAAAAACATGCCAGAGAATTCCTAGAGGCCTGGCACTCCAACCACAATGCCATAAGCAAACACATAGATCTAGATACCATCTATCAACCCCCCACAGAAAACGAACAGGAAATGACATCACCACAAACCCCAAGAACCCCATCCAGGACAAACATATAAATAGAAAGCAGGAGACAACAGCTTCGCTTCACTTGGAGGTCGCCACTGATGATGTTACCTAGCCAGGTAATGAAACGTCTGGATATCAAACCTACAGCTCAGCGAGCAAACCTACACCCTAAACCTCAACCTGAGCTACAAACCTTGCAAACATTGTTTGGGATATTTCTTCATTCTTCTCCAGTTTAATTTTCTCTGATAAGTGTATTTGAAGGACATTTCTGAAGAGGCAATAGAATATCTATAACAGGTTGGGAAGTAAATGATGGCAATCAGATTGTAAATCTATGCCAGCGAACTCTAATATTGGCAGTGATATTAACTACTGGAACTTGAAATTGTGAAGACCAGTCCATCCACATCGTATCAGCAGTACATAATATGGATATAGTTGATCACAAGGGATCGAGATGAATGTGTAACTGCTTAACAGAAGAAAGCTCATAATCTCAATAAGCCCAGTTCACTTTACACTTCATAGAATCCCAGTAGCATGGAAGCAGGCCATTCAGCCCATTGAGTCCCCCTCCGAAGACCAACCCACCCATCTCTGAAACCCTATATATCCCACGGCCAATACACCTAACCTGCACATCTTTGGACTGTGAGAGGAAACTGGAACACCCAGAGGAAATTCATGTAGAAATGGGGAGAATGTGCAAACTCAACACAGTCACCGAAGGTTGGAATCAAACCCAGGTTCCTGGCACTGTGAGGCAGCAGTGCTAAACCACTGAGCCACCATCCCCCACTTCCCCTTTTAAGGATAGGATCTTCTAAGTCATGAAAATAATCAGCAGATGGATTTTTAAAATGCACTCATAGAACATGAGTATCGCTGGCAAGACCAACATTTATTGTCCATCTCGAGTTGCACTTGAGAATGTGATGGTGAGCTGCCTTCTTGAACTGTTGCTGTCTGTGTGCTGCAGGTAGACCCGGAATACTGTTTGGGAGGGAGTTCAGGATTTGGACCCAATGAAAAGCAGTATGTAACGTTTTCAAGTCAGGATGGTGAGTGACTTGATTGGATTTAACCCCTTACCCGGCAAAGAGGAGTTAACTTGTCTTCACCCAATTTGTCTTTTTCAGAGTGCGACGAGTAAACTCGTCCAAAACATATAATTTCAAAAACAGCCACAGACGAGTTTATACGTCAATTCTCGGCATTTCTGGGCCCTTCTCAGCTAGAAACGAGTAAACTCGGTGACTCATACGTCTGGTAGCTGTGTCTCTTCCGCCTCAGGCATTGTAAGAAGTGTCAACGCACCGCTTTTGGGCACACACTGTCATTCGGTTTTTTTCTGTTTTTTTTTACAAATTACGCCCAAATGTCGAGCTCAGAAGATGACAATGAGTATGAACCTTCTATTAGAAGCTTGGATACATCAGATAAGAGTGCAAGCTCATCTGATAATGGCTATTCTCTCTCAAGTGAGGAGGAAGAGGAGGAGGATGGACGAATTTGGTGTCGACATGTGGTGTCGGAAGAATGCTTGCTTCCTCCACCACCACGCTTCCCATTCACTGGAAATCCTGGAATATCAATTGATCAAGACACAGCTGATATGACTCCTTTGGATTTTTTTAGTCTTTTATGTGACAACAGAATTATTGATCGAGTTGTGGATGAAACTAATCGCTTTGCTGAACAAACTGGAGAAAGAGATTGTATGTGGCGCCCTGTAACAAAGGCAGAAATTTGTGTGTTTTTCGCCTTGAAAATGCTTGGGGGTATTGTGAAAATGCCAGATCAAGAAATGAACTGGTCGAAAAATGAACTGCTTGAAAGACCAATTTTTTTGCCGAAAATGGTATCTTCAAAATAAAATTTCAAGTAAAATATTGGAAATAGATAAAAACAAAAGTTATTTCCATAATTAGCATAAAAATACTATAAATAAAAGCAATAAAAAATTTGTCTGAAAATGAAACGTTTTCTCCAAAAAAGTCGCCGGGGAAGGGGTTAATTTATTTATTATCACATGTATTTTGTTACGAAATGCAGTGAGAAGTATTGTATTGTGTTGCCACTGTCCGATGCCTTCTTAAATCACAGGACAATAAACCAAAGCATAGAATATAAAGGGAGAAACATGAAGACATAAAGAAAAAGTGCTTAGAGTGGAAAGGGGAAAAGTGGAAGGGGAACTTGCAGGAAAGGGTGGTATTCCCATGTACCTGCTGCCCTTGTCCTTCGAGATGGAACTGCTCATGGGTTTGGAAGCTGCTGCCGAAGGATGAATTTTGGCAGTGCATCTTGTAGATACACACTGCTGCTGCTGAATGTTGGTGGTGGAAGCAGTGAATGGTTGTTGATGTGGTACTCATGGAGTCATAGAATCATGCAGCATGGAAACTAATCCATGCTGACCATGTTTCCAAAATAAACTAGACCCCCCTTGCCTGCATTTGATCCATATCACTCCAAATCTTTTCTAATCATGAACTTTTCCAAATTTGTTTTAAATGTTGCAATTGTATCTGCATCCATCGATTCCTCTGGCAGTTCATTCCATACACAAACCACTCTCTGTGTAATAAGTCCTTTTTAAAACTTTCTCTTCTCACCTTAAAGAATGCTCCCCAGTTTTGAACTCCCCCACCCTAGGGGAAAGTGCCTTGTGATTCACCTTATCTACGCCCCTCCTGATTTTATAAACCTTATATGGTCACCTTTGAACTTCCTACTCTGCAGTGAAAGAAGTCCCAGCCTAACCAGGCTATTTTTATAACTCAAGCCCTCCATTCCCTGCAACACCTTGATAAATTTTTTGCTGAACCCTCAACAGTTTAACAACATCCTTCCTATAACAGGATGACCAGAACTGCATACACTACTCCAGAGCAGGCCTCACCAATGTGATGTACAAACTCAACATGATTCACATCAAGCCGGTAGATTGGCTATCTAAATCTACTAATTGGTAGGATTACCAAGGATTTCAATACTAAGTTAGCTTCATAGACTCATACCAATTTCAGACACTGATTTTGTTTGTTGGTAATCAGAAATTTAGATAATACTAAAATGCTATTTTCAATATAAATGATGTTCACAATTTCCAAAACAGAAACAAGCCTTTTCAGGTCTATTGATCACTCCCAGTGTTTATCGCCACACAAGGATTTCATCTCACTCTGTGAAAATATCATTGTATTCCTTTCTTCATTACCTGTTTACCTAACTTGCCTTAAATGTTATTCACCTCATCTACACCATTGTTGGTGTATGTGTAAAGATCTAAGGATGATGTAGAGGACTACAGTAAATCAAACATGATTATTGCTCACTCCTAGTTATCAACTACTCCTTGTGGTCTGGGCATTAAACCTGAGGTATGTTCTGAGTGAAGAGTTAAAATGAAGTGCTTGCGGATTTGTCAGGTTCCTCAACAAATATTTGGCAGTGTACCAATGTCCTTATATAGTCAATATCTGCAGCACCAAGAGTTCTTTTTCAATCTTTCACTGGATGTGCCTATTGCTAGCAAAGACATCATTTGATGACATCTGAAAATGTGTTGCTGGAAAAGCGCAGCAGGTCAGGCAGCATCTAAGGAGCAGGAGAATCGACGTTTCGGGCATGAGCCCTTCTTCAGGAATGAGGAAAGTGTGCCAAGCAGGCTAACATAAAAAGTAGGGAGGAGGGACTTGCACTTTCCTCATTCCTGAAGAAGGGCACATGCCCAAAACGTTGATTCTCCTGCTCCTTGGATGCTGCCTGACCTGCTGCACTTTTCCAGCAACACATTTTCAGCTCTGACCTCCAGCATTTGCAGTCCTCACTTTCTCCTCATTTGATGACATCCCTAATTGCCCTTGAATAGCTTGTTTTGTCACTCTAGAGGGCAGTTACAAGTCAATCACATTATTGTGAGTCTGGGTTCAGATGTAAGGAGAGAAGGTTCCATTGCCTGAATGGTATTAGTGAACCAAGCGCACTTTGAATGCAATTCCAATTCTAGCACCTGCTGTAGTGGTTTCTGGACCCAAATGCCCAAAGAACTGAACCAGTCGTCTCGATTATTATTCCAGTGACATTGCCATTTGGCCATGCTAGAGAGGGTTCAAAAGAGATTTACCAGGATGTTGCCGGGCATGGAAGGTTTGAGTTATAAAGAAAAGCTGAATAGACTGGGACTTTTTTCACTGGAGCACAGGAGGTTGAGAGGTGACCTTTTAGAGGTTTATAAAATCGTGAGGGGCATAGGTAGGGTTAACGGTTGGTGTCTTTTCCATTGGATGAAGGATTTCAAGACTGGGGGCATATTTTTAAGACAGGAGAGAGAGATTTAAAAACGACATGGGGGCAATGTTTTTTACACAGAGGGTGGATCGTGTGTAGAATGATCTTTCTGAGGAAGTGGTGGATGCGGACACAGTTTCACCGTTAAAAAAACACTCAGGTAAGTACATGAACAGGAAATGTTTGGAGGGATATGGGCCAGGAGCAGGCAGTGGGGACTGATTTAGTTTGAGATTATGTTTGACATGGACTGGTTGGATCGAATGGTCTGTTTCCATGTTGTAAGACTCAATGATTCTATCAGCTCCACTTATACTAGCTATCAGAAAACCTGATTAGTCATAGTCATAGAGCCATTTGTCTGTAGAAAGTTGACTGGTGACCTGATAGTGCTTTTTCAAGTTATGAAAGGTTTGGTGAGCACATGTAAGAAAATGCTTCCATGTGTCTGAGCCCGCCATAGGGCCAACGATTTCCTTCACTTCTACATCACGCTATGATTCAATGATTGTTGGGAGAATCTGAAATGAATATAGTACAGAATACAATAAAAATGTATTTACTCAGGGTGGTTAACATCTGGAGCATGAAGTGTCATTGATTAATTAGAGTGAATAGCTAAAGGGATAGTCACATTAATAGTGGAGGGATAGAAAGTCCAGGAAATGCAGATTGGTTGACATGAGTTAAGTGGAAGGAGCCTCAAGTAGAGTATGAATAGCAGCACCCAACAGTTGAGACAAAGGAAATGGAGTGTGCTTGCTTTTTATCTAATTTTACAATTCCAGCAGTCTTGAAGGTGAACATGAATTTCCATTCTCCTATCCTAAACTTCTGAAAATTGTTCATTCAATCTTCCATTTCTCTTCCACTAATCATAAATCCATGCTCTGTTTTACCTATCCAATAATTTGCTTACCTGCGCTTTTGTCAGTTTGAGACCTGCTTCTCACACAGCTCCCTGTTGTATAGTTAATGTGTTGGATTTTCTACTGACCAGTGTAGACATTAGTTGCTAGGCATATTGTGCTTTAAAATAATAACTCCATGACTGCAGCACCTAACTTCCAGGAGCTCCATGGCTTGCTTACTTAACTCTGAGTCAACACCCAATCTTAACCAATCATTACAGTGAGCATAGATTAGTTACTTTTCTCACACAATTAAATGCAGAAACAATTGAATGCTACATTCCCACCTTCTTGATAATTCAACTTCAGTTTCTTCAGCCTTGCTTGCGTAAGCCACGATCTTGTCATGACTGACCGATATTGGCAATGGACTGAAGTGTAATTTTCATCCATTTTTCATCCATCTGTCAAATTTCTTCACATATCCCATCTCTGCAATCTCCAGCCTTTGTAAACCGTGCCATGTCTCCACTCTTTCATCTGTTCAAAGCTTCTCCAAATCAATTTGCTTGATTAAGCTTTTAGTTACCTCAACCCCACAAGCAGTGCTTTGTGCATTCTGTTTTCAGGTTTCTGTTCATTTCCCCCCATTTCATAAGTGCCTTGGGATATCAGATTTACTGGTAAGCTGAATTACACCTTCTTTCCTATATTCAATCGTGGAAGGGTCTGTATCTCCTTGCAATAGAACTTCTCTATTAATGATGTAACAACATCTTGCATTTACATGGCATCTTTGATTTTAATAAACATGCCGAGCTCCCTGAAAGAGACTGAACAGGCTGCATAAGGAGATATTAGCAGGGGTAACCAAAACCATGATAGTTTCAGGTGAGTGTAAATGAGGAGAGAAAGGTGCTGGTGAGGGAGGAATTAGGAAATGAATGTGGAGTATTAACTGGCCAAAGATGCCAAGGATGGAAAGCTGTCCAAGGTTCATGAATGGAACATTTTGGAGGCGGGGGGGGGGGGGGGAGGCGGGGGGGGGGGGGGGGGGGGGGGGGAGGCGGGGGGAAGCGGGGGGAGAGTGCGGATTCTTTGGGGATGCTTTGGGTGTGCACCACAAACATAGGAACTGATGTGGCATGGGGTTATTTAATATAAGGATTGGAAATTTATATTTGAAGTGCATTAGGGTAGTCAGCAAACCAGAAATGTTGAGTGGACTGTATCTGGTGCAAGATGAGATCCAAGCAACAGAGTTTTGAATGAGCTACAATTTATATCAGATCAGATGGGAACCGTCTCAGCATGAAATAAGATGAATAAAGTTGGATATTGATCTTGGGAAAAGCGAGGATGTAGAACTTAAAGTGCAGCTGCATATGCAGAAAAATCCAAAAACATATCTTATACTTCTTGCTATGCAGTCTTATGCTAAATGCGATAGGTTCAGAACAGATCAAAGGTGAGCATCTATGAGCCACCATGTGTCATCAACAGTTCATTACTTTAAACAACAACGTGAGTAATACCCTCTGAGCAATTTGCTTAAAAAATAAACTCACCAATGACACAGTGTCATTTCTCGAAATGTCATACACAAAAGGAATCTCCTCACAGCGCATACCTTATACTGGCATGTGGTGTGAATAATGTTGCATAATTGGAAATGTGCATGTTAATGATGATGACGGTATGATATTGCTAATCTGAACACAGCAGAGATGAGATCACAAGGAGAGTAGAAACTATAAATAGTTTAGAGGACTGATTAAAAGTGCCGAGAGTTGGGTGCTGGAAAAACACAGCAGGCCAGGTAGCATCCGACGAGCAGGAGAATTGACATTTCGGGCAAAATTCCTTAATCAGGAATGAGGTTTGAAGGCCAGGGGGCTGTGAGATAAATGGGAGGGAGGTGGGGTTGGGCCAGAAGGTTGCTCTTAGAAGGGATCAAGCAACTTTAATGCCTGTACCACTCCTTTCTTGGTTGCTTTTTAATTTGGCTGTGACCATGGCTCAGATGAATAGCTGCATTGGGTCTATTACCATACAATATTGGGCCAGAATTCTATATGGAGGTAAACTGGGCCAAAAAAGGCAAGTTGTCTCTTCAACCTGGTGCTCCGAAAGAAGCCATAGTTGATAGAACCCACGAAATGACAACAGTTTTCAGTCAGTGGGAATAGCACATATGGATATAGTTTTAGGAGCATCAAGTATGCTAGCATTAGTATCTGTTCGAAACAAACAAGGCTGTAGTAGTATTGTCTAGACCGTACAGTTACACTGCTTATCAGACTGGTGTTAGTTGCTCAAGGTTGGATGACCTCTCCCCTTAATTGCATCAAAAGATTTCACATTCCTCCAGTGCATGGGGAACTGAGTCACTCCATAATTATTCAGGTCCACACAGACAGCATTGCTCTGTCAAAAGGAATGAGCAAACATTTGACAACGTTTTACTGATACTGTCACAGCAAGGTTATGTACAATATTTTGATCTGTTTGACAGCTGAATATAAAGCAAAACTGACTTGAATCCCTTTGAGCTGTTTGGGGACTAAGAGATTGCTTGAAAGTGGTTGGAGAGATAGCACGCAATCACATATTGCCAAAACGGACGTGCAGAGGTTTCCACACCATGTCCCATTCCTTCTTTCTATCAGGTGTCTTATTTGATACAATGATAAGAGATACAGCAGCCTCTGGCTAAATTCTCCTCAATGTAAATTAGCAGTAATGCTCATAGTCCCAAGCACCTTCATTTGGTATCCACTGCAGTTTAAATTAGCCTTCGTAAATACAAAGGAGATCTGAAACAAAGAGATGAAATAACTTCAAAAGGAGGGTAATTGTCAGAAATGCCCTCTTTAGGAATTACCATTTGCCCCCCTCTGGTGAATTTAATATTTTACAGTCCAGGAGATTTCAAAGTAACATGGGTAACAAGGGGTGGCATGGTGGCTTAGTGGTTAGCACTGCTGCCTCACGGCACCATGAACCTAGGTTTGATTCCAGCCTCGGGCGACTCTCTGTGTGGAGTTTGCACATTCTCCCTGTGTCTGTGTGGGTTTCCTCCAGGTGCTCCAGTTTCCTCCCACAATCCAAAAATGTGCAGATTAGGTGGATTGGCCGTGCTAAGTTGCCCATAGTTTCGAGGAATGTGCAGGCTGGGTGGGATGGCCATGGGCAATGTAGGGTTACAGGGATAGGGTGGGTCTGGGTGGGATGCTCTTTCGGAGGGTCAGTGTGAACTTCATGCACCAAATGACCAGCTTTCACAATGTAGAGCTTCTACACATTTACATTGTCACATCTGAACATTACCAATGATGGATGCTGCTATATGAATCCAGACCCTCAAGCTGAATTGTGTCTGCAAATGCTATTGACATGACTCAAGTTCAAAGACTCAAAGTTCAAAGTTTGAGCTGCTGCAAATGCACTTGGCTTGTGATATACCAACTGGTCATTTTTGAATAAGTTGATTTGGATATAATCTAAATTTTACACCGATTTGAGATAAGTGAACCTCAATATAAATGGTCATGCTGAGCCCAATGTATGGTTGAATCTAATGAGATTGAATCAGTTCAAGTTATAGAGTCAAACAGTCATAGAGGTACACAGCACACAAATAGACACTTTCACCCAACTCGTTCATGCCACCAGATATCCTAACTTAATTGAATGTCAATTACAGCCATAGAGTAATAGAGATGTACAGCATGGAAACAGACCCTTCGGTCCAGCCTGTCCAGGCCAAACAGATATCCCAACCCAATCTAGTCCCACCTGCCAGCACCCAGCCCATGTTCCTCCAAACCCTTCCGATTCATATACCCATCTAAATGCCTCTTAAATTTTGCAATTGTACCAGCCTCTACCACTTCCTCTGGCAGCTCATTCCATACACGTACCACCCTCTGCGTGAAAACGTTGCCCCTTAGGTCTCTTTTATATCTTTCCACTCTCACCCTAAACCTATGCCCTCTAGTTCTGGACTCCCCGACCCCAGGGAAAATACTTTGTCTATTTATCCTATCCATGACCCTCGTAATTTTGTAAACCTCTATAAGGTCACCCCTCAGCCTCCAACGCTCCAGGGAAAACTGCCCCAGCCTGTTCAGCCTCTCCCTGTAGCGCAGATCCTCCAAACCTGGCAACATCCTTGTAAATCTTTTATGAACCCTTTCAAGTTTCACAACATCTTTCCAATAGGAAGGAGACCAGA
>NC_057721.1:75033216-75033636 GCF_004010195.1 Chiloscyllium plagiosum
TCACATCTACTGCTCTGTCCTCATCAATCTTCTTTGTTACTTCTTCAAAAAACTCAATCAAGTTTGTGAGACATGATTTCCCACGCACAAAGCCATGTTGACTATCACTAATCAGTCCTTGCCTTTCCAAATACATGTACATCCTGTCCCTCAGGATTCCCTCCAACAACTTGCCCACCACTGAGGTCAGGCTCACTGGTCTATAGTTCCCTGGCTTGTCTTTATCACCCTTCTTAAACAGTGGCACCACGTTTGCCAACCTCCAGTCTTCGGACACCTCACCTGTGACTTTCGATGATACAAATATCTTAGCAAAAGGCTCAGCAATCACTTCTCTAGCTTCCCACAGAGTTCTCAGGTAAACTTGATCAGGTCCTGGGGATTTATCCACCTTTACCATTTCAAGACATCCAGCACTTC
>NC_057721.1:75033671-75051319 GCF_004010195.1 Chiloscyllium plagiosum
CAGCAATCACTTCTCTAGCTTCCCACAGAGTTCTCAGGTAAACTTGATCAGGTCCTGGGGTTTATCCACCTTTAACCATTTCAAGACATCCAACACTTCCTCCTCTATAATCTGGACATTTTGCAAGATGTCACCATCTATTTTCCTACAGTCTATATCTTCCATATCCTTTTCCACAGTAAATACTGATGCAAAATATTCATTTAGTATCTTCCCCATTTTCTGTGACTCCACACAAAGGCCGCCTTGCTGATCTTTGAGGGGTCCTATGCTCTCCCTAGTTATCCTTTTGTCCTTAATGTATTTGTAAAAACCCTTTGGATTCTCCTTAATTCTATTTGCCAATGCTACCTCATGTCCCCATTTTGCCCTCCTGATTTCAATTCATTGATGATGGGCTGAGTCGCATCCTTGGTTAAGTTTGATCTAGATTGTGCCTGCTGATAAATATAGTTAGGTTAGGGCTAATGTAGATTAGAGTTGGAAAGTGTGATACTGGAAAAGCACAGCAGGGCAGGCAGCACCCGAGGAGCAGGAGAATCAATGTTTTGGGCATAATCTCTTTATCAGGAATGTGGCGGTTCTAGGGGAGGGGGGAAAGGAGGCTGAGAGATAAGTAAGAGGGTGGGCGTGAGGCTGGGGAGTGCGGTAGCTGAGAAAACGCTAGGTAGATGAAGATGGGAGGTGATGGTGATAGGTTGGAAGGGAGAGGGGAGTGAATAGGAGGAAAGGAAGATGGATAGGTAGGACCATTCAAAAGGATGGTGTCGAGTTGGATGGTTGAATCAGGGATGAGGTGAGGGAGGGAGATGAGGAAACTAGTGGAGTTGACGTTGATGTCATGTGATTGGAGGGTCCCAATGTGAAAGATGAGGTGCTCTTCCTCCAGGTGTCAGGTGGATTGGATTTGGGGTTGGAGGATACCTAGGACCTGCATCTCCTTGGTTAAATGGGAGTGGGACTTGAAGTGGTCGGCCACAAGATGGTGGGGTTGTTTGTTGGGTGTGTCCCAGAAATGTTCTCTGAAACGTTCCGTGAGTTGGCATCCTGTCTTCCCAATGTATCGGAGACCACATTGTCAATTTGATACATGTAGGTTGGATTTAGTGTTAACAGTTGGGATTGTTTTCTTGTCAAGAAGAAGGCTGAGAGGAAATTTGAAGTAAGGTTTCAAAATTGTGAGTGAGCAAGATAGTATAGCTAGAGAGAAGGATACAGTGAGGTCTGCAGATGCTGGAGATCAGAGTTGAGAGCGTGGAGCTGGAAAAGCACAGCAGGTCAGGCAGCATCCAAGGAGCAGGAAAATCGACATTTTGGGCTGGAGCCCTTCATCAGGAATTAGAAGTTAGAGAGAAGCTGTTTCTGGTTGTAAAAGAATAAAGAATAAGGGGACATAGATTCAAAGTGATGTACAAATAAAAAAAAGGGAGATGCAGGGATAAAACAAGGAGTAGCTAAGGTTTGGAATGCATTGGCTGGAAATGTGGTGGAGGCAGGTTCAGTTGAGGCATTAATTCAAGCACTGGCTGATTATTTGGATAGAAATGGTGAACAGGGATGGGGGGAAAAGCAGGAGAATGGCCCTCGGAAATGGAACCAATCCAGGCATGAATGGCTGTCGTATGCACTGCAACAGATCTGTAATCCTGAGATATTAATTTGAATCAAGCTCAGATGAAAGTTCACACAATCCTTTTGAGAACTGACTGAGTTTTTATGTCATGTCCCCAACTCAGCTAGAGAACAAAGAAGTCCAGGCCCCTTTTGTCATTGAAATCACAACTCCAAAGACTCTTGTTCTGAATTGGAATTCTCCAGAGGAGTGCAATGCAAGCCAAATGCAAAACTCATTCTCTCCAGCCTGCTGATCTCCTTTTAAAGGCAATAAGTGAAGCGCGGCCCATGGCCTCCATATTGGTTCTGTCTGTACAAGAGAAACCAAATTAGAGAAGAGAAGAGCACAGTCTATCTTCCATAGTTAGACCAGCACCACTCCCCACGTCTTCCTCCACTACATAGATGACTGCATTGGTGCTACCTCATGCTTCCGTGAGGAGGTTGAGCAGTTCATCAACTCACCAACGTATTCCACTCTGACCTTAAATTCACTTGGACCATCTCTGACACCTCCCTTCCCTTCCTGGACCTCTCCATCTCCATTAATGACGACCGACTCGACACTGACATTTTTTACAAACCCACTGACTCCCACAGCTACCTGGATTACACCTCCTCCCACCCTACCTCTTGCAAAAATGCCATCCCATATTCCCAATTACTCCACCTCCGCCGTATCTGCTCCCAGGAGGACCAGTTCCATCACAGAATACACCAGATGGCCTCCTTATTTACAGACTGCAATTTCCCTTCCCATGTGGTTAAAGATGCCCTCCAATGCATCTCATCCACCTCCTGCCCATCTGCCCTCAAACTCCAGCCCTCCAACTGTAACAGAACCCCCTGGTGCCCACTTTCCACCCTACAACACACGCACTTGGCAAGCAACATTAATTCGACAGGAACAACACTACTATTATAGGACAAGCCAAACAGAGAACAGCCAGGGAATTCCTAGAGGCATGGCACTCATCCACAGATTCAATCAATAAGCACATCGATCTGGATCCAATATACCGACTACTGCAATGGACAGCTGGAACTGACAACCGGAAACGGCAGATTCAAACCACTACAAATGCCGGAGGAAAGATCACAGAAGCGCTTCACAGGAGGCTCCCAAGCACTGAGGATGTCACCTAGACAGGAGCCGAAACGTCTGCAACACAAATTCCCAGCTCGGCGAACAGAACCACAATAATGAGCACCCGAACTACAAATCTTCTCACAAACTTTGAACCTTCGCATAAACCACATCATTCACCGACATTTCCGCCACCTCCAAACGAACCCCACCACCAGGGATATATTTCCCTCCCCACCCCTATCCGCTTTCCGCAAAGACCATTCTCTCCATGACTACCTGGTCAGGTCCACGCCCCCCAACAACCCACCGTCCCATTCTGGCACCTTCCCCTGTCACCACAGGAATTGCAAAACCTGTGCCCACACCTCCTCCCTCACCTCTATCCAAGGCTTCAAAGGAGTCTTCCACACCCATCAAAGTTTCACCTGCACATCCAGCAATGTCATTTATTGTATCCGTTGCTCCCGATGCGGTCTCCTTTACATTGGGGAGACTGGACACCTCTGCGCAGAGCGCTTTAGGGAACATCTCCAGGACACCCGCACCAATCAACCCCACCGCCCCGTGGCCCAACATTTCAACTCCCCCTCCCACTCTGCCGAGGACATGGCACCCCCATTCACCTATTGTACTCTTTGCTACCTTCTCCCCAGCCCCACCACCCTCCCATTTATCTCTCCACCCTGGAGGCTCCCTGCCACCATTCCTGATGAAGAGCTTTAGCCCAAAATGTTGATTTTTCCTGCTCCTCGGATACTGCCTGACCTGCTGTGCTTTTCCAGCACCACTCTGATCTAAAATCTGGTTTCCAGGATCTGTAGTCCTCACGTTTGCCTAGAGAAGAGCAATGCCAGGCATATGTGTGCAGGCAGTTTTTACTCTGTGGATACATTTTTATTAACATCGGTCAAATGTTGTGTGTTCTGCTGTTGAACTTGGAGCAGGAGAGCATAGGAACAGGCCTTTCAGAGGACCATGTCTGTACTGACCATGATGTTCGTCTAATCTAATTCTATCTGCCTGCACATTTCCTGCCTGTGGTTGATGTTTCTGTCTAAATACCTCTTAAACGTTGCAATTGTCTCTGTTTCTACCATCTCTCCAGTTACCCACCACTCTCTGTGTAAAAGACTTCCCTCTAACATCTCCTTTAAACATCCCACCCCCACCCCCAGCCTCACTGCAAGTCTATGCCTTCTAGTATTTGACATTTCCACCCTGGGAAAAAAGACTCTAACTATCAATGCCCCTCATAATTTTTCACCCTTCTATTGGGTCACCCCTCAGCCTTCAACACTCCAGTCAGAGCAATCCAAGCTGGTTCAACCTTTCCTTACAACTAATACAAAGCCATAGAGCATAGGAGCAGAAATTAGGCTATTCAGTCCATCGAGTCTGCTCCGCCATTCAATCATGGCTGACAGGTTTTTCAATCCCATTTTCCCACTTTCTCCCCGTAACTTTTATCCCCTTGGCAATTAAGGACTTATCTGTCTCTGCATTCTGGAATCCAGACATAGAACATAGAAATGTTTGAAGATGGCAATAGATTGGAAGAGGGCTTTGCAGGGTGAGGGCCTGAAGTATATTGAACAGTGTTTTCCTAAATCTGATTCACTGCCAGTTGAACAGCACAGTTAAAACCCAGCCCCCTTTCAAAAGGCTTCCTTTGTTAGCACTGGATCTGTGACAATATAGCCTGGATGAAACATTGCTTTTGAACAGATAGCACAAATTGGATTTGTTTGTGCTAGAATCTCATAATGGATGGGCTGGGCCTACAAAGTCAAGAGGGATCTTCAGAGTGATCCTTTCAGGAGCAGCAATGCGAGCATGACTTCAGGAAAGGATGGGGTGCATACTGATGGGCCGTGTTTACCATGGATAGGAAAGCTCCTAAAACTCTGCACCTTACTTCATCTCCATTCTCTTCAATTTATCACTTGTTTGTGTTGTGGTCATGTCTGCTGCTAAAATATGAGATGCTATGGATGGATTCACTGATACTAACTTTATTTATTAATATTAGTCAAGTATCAATATTTGATATTTGACTTCAAATTGGGAAGATACTCATGAAATGAAGCCTTTGGCAGCAGAGAGGTTTTGTTTTGTTCAATAGAATAGTTTTATCACATGGTACTAAGTAGCTGGCTATGCTTGATATGAGTGATATGAGAGTCTCTTGTGAGACATCAGGCTAAACTCATTTATAGTATAACGTATGTTGTATCACTCGTATTTAATACTATATGAGACAGTGATGCCCACTTTCTGCTACCATGGTAAATGTTGACATCATTTCCAGTATCAGCATCAGAGATGTTTTGATTCACTGTCACCAATCCTTCTTATTGGTATTTGTTGAAGTTACTGATACCAAATGGGAAAGGATTTCCACAATGTGTAAAGATCATTAATGATGTTGTCAACACATTCTCCAGGAAGCCATGTTTTTCTGTTAAATCTTGTTCCCTCCTTTTTATGTTTGGTTCTGAATGTAAAGTTATCAAATATTATCAAATGTATGGAACATGGCAACTTGGAGTAGGAGTAGGCCATACTGCTCTTTGAGCTGGCTCTACTATTCAGTATGATCTTGGCTGATCATCCAACTTAATGCCCGGTTTCCATTTTCATCCCACATCCTTTACTTTAAACCTAAGAAAACATTTCCTGAAAACATTCAATGTTTTGGCCTGACCATTTACAGAGAATTCTATAAGCTGATTTCTCAATCCTAAATGGCCTAATCCATGTCCTTGGAGAGTGACCCCTGCTTCTGGATTTCCTGGTTATGGGGAACATTCTCCTGTCTTTTTCTGTTCACTATGTACCTGTCTCTTCCCTTGTATTCTGCTGTTTCTTAAACATGATTTGCTGCTTAACTAAATAAGTAAAGAATTATGCTCACTTGTTCTTCTCTGGCCTTCTGACATAGCGCTGAAAGAATTCTTTTGATTTGTCTCGTACGCAGTCCTGTTTAATTCCCTGTCTGAAGGATCTGTAATCTTCAATTTACTTGGAAGTATAACATGCTTCTCCATTGTTATTGTACTTAACTGTTGCTGCTTCTTTTATTTCAGGGTGAATGACTTTTAAAATTGTCTTTTGGCATGGGTGGTTCTGGTCTTCAGTGTTTCACATTGTGTAATCACTTTAATTGTATTGCATGTTGACTCTCCATCAGTCGGCTTTAATAAATATGTATATTGGAATATTTCTTTTTAATAAGTGCTTGATAAAGATGAATTACTAATTTTCCTTTTAGTTCTTCTTGACAATTTTCAAAAAAATACAGTGAAGCTTATTTACTAAGTAAAGAGATTTGTGCTGTGTTTCAGCTTGTGAGCCGAGATCTGCGTCCGTTTTGGTAAAAAAAAATCCCCTTCGTGCAAGGGACTTAATTTACTTTGGGCATTCAATATTGAGCACTTTAGGGTTTATGGTTCAGATGTTTTCCCATTGTAGTTTTGTTGAGGTGCTCGCTTTTCCTCACAAATTGTTTCATTACTTTTCACTACATCCGGGCTGTTTTGAATTTATACAGGCAGGTTTTCTACTGCTATGGCTTCTGTAGACTTTTTAAACTTCTGTTGTTGCTTTCTCAGAATTTGACTGGCTCTGTGGTTTTAGGCTCAGCATACTTAATGGAATATTTTTCAACTTTCCATTCCCTTGATTCTTGTCCAGCTGAATATTCAGAAAACAACCGCAATTTGCATCTCCAATGATTCAATGCTGCACTGCTACAACATGATACAGTGCTACAACATTCTGTGGTAATTTTCAAGATGCTTTGTGTAGATTCTACCACAAGTCCTTGTTGCTGATGTTATTCTAAGTAACTTGTTATGAAGGTATAGGCGCACCGTGCCTTTAAGAGAGAGAGGAAGCTGAAGTAAGGACTGACTGAAAGCACAGAGTGTGCTGAGCAAGTTAAAAATGTAACACTTGGTTGAAAAAATTGCTGGAGTTGCGCTGCCATGGGAAAAAAACAAATTAAAATTTGTCCAATCAGTTTAAATTATGCCCCAGATACCGAAATCCAATCAAATTTAAATTTACTGATTGGCTTGACATCAAACCAATGAAATGATCTGATGTTTTGGGATATAAAATCAGACATTTTGAACAGTTAGGGAGAGAACAGCAAAGAGCACCCACAAGTAAAGACTGACAGCAGAACAGCTCTCTGAAAAGTACCCGTGCATTAGAAATTTGCGCGGAAGACCGAAGCTGGCCTAACGAAATCAACAGAGAATGCACGACCTCTGAAGATGACAACAAAGTTTGAAATTGATTTGCCGAAACTTTAAGAGGGAATTTATTGGACCAGTACTGGGAGGTAAAAGATAGATTTAAAAGAAAGGAGTTGTAAATAGTTGTGGTTTTAATGTTCTCTGTTGGACTTAAAGAATAAAATTGTTAATTTTTACTTGAAATAGTGAAATCTGGGATCATTCTTTGCCTCTTCAAATTTAACAGATTATGGCACAATTCTGGATTAGTGGTGCTGGAAGAGTACAGCAGTTCCGGCTGTGCTCTTCCAGCACCACTAATCCAGAATCTGGTTTCCAGCATCTGCAGTCATTGTTTTTACCTAGATTATGGCACAAGGTGAGCTTCTCTGTGTGTCAGATTTAAAGTGGCAGAGGAGTTTACCCCATGTTGTAAAAAACTGATACCAACTGGGGAAGGATGCCCACACAAAGATTTTGGTTGAAGAGAGGTTTAGCCTTTGTGGACTGAGTATTGTGTGGAGGTTGTTCGATTGGCCAACATTTATTGCCATTTCCTTATCGTTAAGAGTCAACAACATTGCTGTGTATCTGGAATCACACGTGGGACAGACCAGGTTACAATGGCAGATTTCCTTCCGTAAAGGGCTTTAGTTAACCAGATGGGTTTTTACAACAACTGATAGTCTCGTGGTTCCCTTTGAAGAACTTTCTATTCTTGAAAATAAAACTGAAAGAACTGCAGATGTTGGAAATCAAAAGCAAGAACAGAAATTGCTGGAAAAACTTAGCAAGCCTGGCAGCATCTGTGGAGAGAAATCAAAGTTAACATCTTGGGTTCAGTGACCCTTTTTCAGAACTCAAAGTTCTAAGGAGGGGTCACTGGACCCCAAGCATTCACTCTGAGTTTTCTTCACAGATGCTGTCAGATCTGCTGAGTTTTTCCAGCAATTTCTGTTCTTGCCTTTTATTCTTAACTTTTTTCTGAATTCGAATTTCATCATCTGCCATGGTGGAGATTTGAACCTGTATTCCCAACATTAGCCTGGATTACATGTCCAGTGGCATTAGAACGACACCACTGCCTTCCCAAGGTTTATGCCAATTACATAGTTGTAATAAATAATTATATATTTGTTATATGATAATTTATAGCTGGTTACTTTAAATCTGGGTTACATCAGATTCTTTCTTCAGATATCAGGTTAGATTTAAGAGTACCATTTAGCTACGTCGAATGTAGCACTTAATTCCTGGCAGGAATAATCTCTTGTATTCTTATGGGCAGAACCTGTTTCATTCTGTCAGTGAAGTCAATTACCAGCAATGTCTGATATAGGAGATGTTTTTGGAGAATAAAGCTACATCACACTTTTAACAGTAGTATCAAAGCTGGGCAGAGGCATGCCAATGTCAGAGTGTCTATTTTTCTATCTCTGTTCATTTTTCTTGCTTGTGATTATTGACGCATCTCAGTAGGTTGTGGTGTTACTGATGCAATTCTGATTTTGTATTTTTGATTATGCATGAATTGTACATTCAGCAAATTTCTGTAAGGGCAATAAAAATGGCTATGAAATATATTAAGCAAAAATGCCCACATTTGCCAACACTGAATTATTCCTGAGTGAGTCTGCAACATACAAATTCAAAGAAATCAAGCTCAGCGCACATCTTAACTCTCTTTCAACCCCACAGATAATCTCACGATGCTACACTTCTGTAGCTTCACCCAAAACATATTAAGACAGCCATCCCCTACAGACATGCCCTCCACATACACAGGATCTGTTCGGATGAGGAGGTACGTGATGGACACTTTAAAGTGCTCAAGGATGCCCTCATAAGAACAGGGTACAATGCTCTACTCATCGACTGCCAGTTCCAACGTGCCACAGTGAGAAACCGTAATGACCTCCTCAGGAGACAGAAACAGGTTGCAACAGACAGGGTACCCTTCATTGTCCAGTACCTCCCCGAGTCGAATGGCTATGCCATGTTCTTCGCAGCCTGCAACACATTATCGATAACGTTGAGAACCATGCCGAGACCTTCCCCATGCCTACAGTTCTCACCTTAAACAACCAGCAAACCTTAAACAGATCATTGTTAGCAGCAAATTTCCCAGCCTTCAGGACAACATCAACTAGAACACTGTCCAACCTGGCCACAGCAGGCCCTGCAACACATGTCAGAGTGTTGACACAGGTAACACCATTACATATGGGGACACCTTCCACCATGTACACGGTGAGTACTGATGTGACTCGGCCAACATGGCCTATCTCTTACACTGCAAGCAAGGATGCCCTGAGGCATGGTACATTGCCGAGCAGAATGGACACCCCATAACAATCACCAGCCAGAAGTGTTCCCTCCCAGTCGGGGAACACTTCATCAGTCTGGGATATTCAGCCTCAGTCCTTTGGGTTATCATTTTCCAAGGCAGCCTTCTGGACAAGCAACATCGCAGAGTGTCCGAGCAGAGGCTGATAGCCAAGTTCGGTACCGATGGGGATGGCCTCAACTGGACCTTGGATTCATGTCCCACTACAGGTGACCCAGTGTGCGATACACTCTCTCACACACACACACACACACACGCCACTACAGGTGACCCAATGTGCGATACACTCTCTCACACACACACACAGATACACGCACACACATTCACTTTTACACACACATGTACACGCACACACACACACCGCTATGTATTGACACACCCACACAGACCCTCCCTCACACACAAGCTCTCATTTGCACACACATAATCCCTTCACAATCAAACCAACACGTGCATCCTCTCACACATAACCCATCAGCTTACACACACACATATAACATATATATACACACACACTCTTATCATGTGCACTCACCCACACTCATATGCACACTCAATCTGTCACTCCAACATACACACACATATAAGATTATGGGTTGAATTTGTTTTTCCAGAATTGCATTTTATTTTGCTCAAAAACTGCATGAGTCCATGTAAAACTCGACAAAGGGTTTGTCAGTCTGACATAGCATTGGGACACAGACAAACTTCACACTTATTGTTTAAAAAGCTAAGCTAAATGGAGAATGTAATCTTAAAAACGTTCTGGGATTTACACAGCAAAGAACAGAAACCAGCATGTGCCATTATAAAAGGTGAAAGTTTTAATCTGAGATTGTTTACTGTATCACATCTCCATGACACTGGACTCCTTTGGCTATAAATTCTGTGAGCGTGATCTTAACCTCCACAACCTCCTGATGAAGGAGTGACGCTTCGAAAGTTAGTGCTTCCAAATAAACCTGTTGGACTATAACCTGGTGTTGTGTGATTTTTAACTCTTTCAAATTATTTATGGATTCTCATTGAACTCCATTTTTTAAAAAAATCTCTTAATGACTATCAAGACGAGAGGAACATCTCCCAACCAGATTCTGCTCCTTCTTGCTTTAAAAAACACTAGTGTCCTGTCTTTGTATGTTTTGTATTGATACCCTCATACATTTTTACTGAGCTATGATATGATATTATTAGAATCTGCAGTGAGAAACAGGTCTTTCAAGAAACTGGATTATGCAGCACTTCTTTTGAACAGGTGATTTTCCACTCACTAATTTTTTTTTCTCTATACGTATCGACATTTCTTAATCATTTCTCCCTCCTATTTCGATGTATCTGATTAGTGGCTTCACATATTCTTTGAGGGCACACAGACTGCCCTTACCATCACCTTTCTTGAGATTCTTCCATTGTCTCTATGTTATCAGAATGCTAAGCATCTAGAACTGGATGAGTCAAAGTTTCTTCCAACTAAACACTGGAAATACTAAAACAAATCAGGGCGAATATTTGTGCAGCACCAAAGCCTTTGTGAAACTTGAAAAGTGTTGGACAGGGACCTAGATTTAGAACTCTCGATCCCTTCGTTTTTGACAGATCCATTTATTTACCAGTAAGAGAACGTGTACGGGATGATTCACACAAACGAGAAACCCTACCTTATCCAGGTCGTTTGGTTTTAATGTTGAGTTCAAACAGATTTCATTTCTTGACCTGCAGTGTGGGAGTCATATATCAATGAAGTAGACCTAAACCCTCTCATTGGATGGATTCAGATTGTTTGATCATCATTATTTGAAGTACTGAAAATCTCCTTATTTAAAATATAAGTCAACAAAAAGGTAGCATTGTGGGACAGAGGGACTTAGGGGCACAGGTACACAGTTTGTGTCACATTTAGACAGTGTGGTTAAAAAGCCGTTTGACACACATGCCTTTATTGCTCAGTCCTTTGAGTACTGTATAGGAGTTGGGAAGTCATGTTGACGTTGTACAAGACAGAGGTGGGGCCTCTTCTGGAATGCTGTGTCTGGTTCTGGTCACCCAGTTATAGGAAGGATATTATTTAGTTGGAGAGGGTTCAGGAAAAGCCTGACCAGAATGTTACAAACATAGAAATTGTTGGAAAGGCTCAGCAGGTCTGGCAGCATTTATGGATAGAAATCAAAGATAACACTTCAGGCCTGGTGATCCATCCTCAGAACAGCATCCACAATTCTTTTCGTTTTTATTTGCCAGCATGTTGCTGGTTATGGAAGGTAAAAAAGGCTGGCTAGGCTGGGACGTTTTTCATTGGAGCGTAGGAAGTTGAGAGGCACCTTGCAGAAGTTTATAAAATAATGAAGGACGTGGTTAGAGTTAATGGTAATTGTCTTTTCCCTGGAGTGGGGGGAGGCAAATTTTTAAGGTGAGAAGAGAGATATTTAAAAAACACCTGAGGGGAAAATTATTTACATAGAGTGTAGTTTGCATGTGGAATAAACTTCCTGAGGAAGTGGTGGATGTGGGTAATATTACAACATTTAAAAGACATTTGGATAAGTACATGAATAGGAAAGGTTTGGAAGGAGATGGACCAGGAGCAGGTAGGTGGGACTAGTTTAGTTTGGGATTATGTTTGTCATGGAAATTCAACACTTTACTCACACCACTTGACACTTATGATCACCCGCAAAGATGTGTTATTCAGCCTGACGACACTCCGCTCACAGCATGGACTAGTTGGTCCGAAGGTACTGTATCCATGCTGTGTGACTCTATGACTCTATTTCTGTAGAATTGATTTAATTGGCACGGTGAAAGTGAGGACTGCAGATGCTGGAAATTAGCCTCAATCCTGATGAAGGATTTTTACATGAAATGTTGACTCTCCTGCTCCTCGAATGTTGCCTGACCTGCTCTGATTTAATCAGCAGGCCATCTGTTGCAGACTAAACTAAACCTTCACATCTTTTTTCTTTGCTTTAATAGAGATTTATGATCCACTTTATGAATATGTGGCTCAAACTACAATTATGTCAGTAGGAGTTCTACGATCTCACCTTTTGCCAGTTTGAAGAGGTTATTGAAGGGTTAACTACTTGAATAGAAGTTGCATAACTCTTATACCTATCTTATTATTCTAGCCATTTGTCTCTAGCACCATCTTACTTTCATTTTTTGTAATTATCTCCCTGCTTTAATAAATCAAATATAAGTCATCCCTTCACTTGTTATTTAGCATGTCAACACTCCATTCACACCATTTGTACTGTCTTCTGACACTCTTAATTACCTGGAATTATCTTGCAATTATCTCTCCACCTATAAAACCTGTGCCTTTGCGCTTCTCTTCACTTCACTTGCTCCAAACACCTGTGATTTCAAATAAACCTGTTGGACTGTAACCTGGGATTGTGTGACGTCTGACTTTCCACCTCAGTCCAATACTGACACCTCCACATCATGAGTAGAAGTAGGTTTGTTTTATTACAGATGAACTTAGCCAATGATGAAAATTTTAAACTTTGAGTGGGGCTTACGAATGACAGACACTTAACTGTCATACGTATATGATTGAAAACAGTATTAGTTATTAGGTGGCTATCAGGCTCTGGTCAGACCACATTTGGAATATTGTGCACAACTGTGGGCCCCATATCTCAAGAATAATGTACTGGCCCTGGAGCATGTTCAGAGGAGGTTCAGGAGAATGATCCCAGGAATAAAAGCTGAACAGATGAGGAACATTTGAGGACTCTGGGTTTACACGCAATGTAGTTCAGAAAGATGCGTGGGGATCTAATTGAAACTTACAGAATACTGAATGGCCTGGACACAGTAGATGTTGGGAAGATGTTTCCATTGGTAGGAGAGACTGGGGACCCGAGGGCACAGTCTCAGAGTAAAGGGAAGACCTTTTATAATGGAGATAAGGAGAAACTTCTTCAGCCAGAGAGTGGTGGATCAATGGAATTCATTGCCACAGAAGGCTGTGGAAGCCAGGTCATTGAAAATATTTAAGACTGAGATAGATAGTTTCTTGAGTATCAAGGGGATTAAGTGTTACAGGGAGAAAGCATGAAAATGGGGTTGAGAAACTTATCAGCCATGATTGAATGGTGGAGCAGACCTGATGGGCTGAATGGCCTAATTTCTGCTCCTATGTCTTATGGACTTATGATCTATTTTTGTTCATCTCTACATGGCTCCTGAAGATAATGATTGGCAAGATAGGAGACATGTGATATATAAGAACATGGATGATGAATGGGTCATGAGTTGACATTAATGATGATGGTTGGGAAAGAATGTTAATGGGGTGGAAGGGGTGAGGACTAGAGGGCCTGAAGTCATTTGCTATGACTGAGAAGACGTCATAGATATCTACAGCAGAGAAAAATGCCACTCAGCCCATCAAATCTGCGTTGGTGAAAAACAACCACCTAACTTTTCCAATCCCATATTCCACACTTGGCCCATAGCCTCAGAGGACTGAGGCAGGCTTTCTCTCCTCTCCTTCACATAATGGTAACTCTGACACCAACCTGCAACTCTCACATCCAGAATGAAACACAGACAGGCTGAGGCATTTTCTTTTAACAAGGTGGAAATGTACTGAGCTACTCATGAAGATCTGGCCCACTTTCTGCAGCCCCTGCTGCAAATTCCATTTCTGTGTGACAGATTCTCCCTCTGAGACTGAACCAGTGTGTTCACACATTGCTGATATTTGACTCTAGAGATGCTTCAGATCACATCTTCACCCTCTCATTAGGAATACTGTTTCCACTTCAGTGACATTATCTGACTATACCCTGCCATATCTTATCTATGACTGAAATCCTCATCCATTCCTACTTTTAAATTTGACCATTTCTATGTGTTGAGATGGTAATGACTGCCATTAACATCAAGGCAGCATTTAACTGATCATGATGTCCAAACAAGACTGGGAATCAGGGAAAAGATGCATCACTGATTGGAGTCTTATCGAGTAAAAAGGAACATCAGCATGATCAGTGGAGTCCAATCAACTCAACTTGGGGATATCTCTGCACAAATTCCTTAGGTTAGTGTTCTAGGCTCAACCATCTTCAGCTGCTTCATCAATTACTTTCCCTCCATCATAAAGTCAGAAGTGGGGACGTTCATCATCAATTACAACTCCACGGATAATAATGCTGCAATCTGGTTCATATGCAGCACAATGAAACCAATATTCAGACTTGGGCTGATAAGAATTGAGAGTGTGGTGCTGGAAAAGCACAGCAGGTCAGGCAGCATCCGAGGAACAGGAGGATCGATATTTCGGGCACAAGCCCTTCATCAGGAATTCCAGGTGAAGCGCTTAAGCCCAAAACTTAAATTCTCCTGCTCCTCGGATGCTGACTGACCTGTTGTGCTTTTCCAGCACCACACTCTTGACTCTGATCTCCAGCATCTGCAGTCCTCACTTTCTCGTAGGACTGATAAGTGGCAAGCAACAGTCATGCCACACAAATGACAGATGATAACCGTATCCAGCATGAGAGAATCTTGAGTTAATGTTTTGAGGCAGGTATGACAGTCCTGAAGAAGAGTCATGAAATGTTAACTCTGTTTCTCTTTCCGTGGATGCTGCCAGACTTATTGAGTTTCTCCAGCGTTCTTTGTGTTTGTTTCAGATTTCCAACATCCATTGGTGTTTGCTTCAATTGAGAGAAAATCTAAAGCTTTCTGGGGCAACTGCTGTATTTAACGTAACAGGGAATAGTTTTTCACAATTGCTATTTGTTGGTATTATATCCAAACTTATTGAAAGTGAGTAGAGCCATACAGGATTCTTTGTTTCTAAAGCTATTGTAAATAAACACAGAGAGTACTGGGTTACTCGACATTTTATTTAGCAAATGACAAAGGCCAATCTGAGATTACAGATTGTGGTTTATCTGGGTTTTTTTTTTGGAGCTTGTGATTGCAAATGTGCAGTTTTATCTTGTTTTTCTTGTAGATAAAGGTAATACTGTTTTGCTTAGACCATTATTGAATTAGTAGAAATTTTGCACTGTATTTTTAATTCCGTGTAAAGCTTATTTGGTGAAACTGAGGACAAAGAGACGAAAGCCAGATGAAGGGAAAAACAAAACTGCACACATGCTGGAACACAGTAAAATTCCTGAAGTCAAGAGAGTTAAACAAAGAACATAGAACAGCATAGCACAGGAACAGGCCCTTACACCTACCATGTGAAACTTGAAAGGGTTCAAAAAAGATTTACAAGGATGTTGCCAGGGTTGGAGGATCTGAGCTACAGGGAGAGGCTGAACAGGCTGGGGCTGTTTTTGCTGGAGCATCGGAGGCTGAGGGGAGACCTTATAGAGATTTACAAAATTATGAGGGGCATGGATAGGATAAATAGACAAAGTCTTTTCCCTGCAGTGGGGAGGTCCAGTACTAGAGGGCATAGGTTTAGGGTAAGAGGGGAAAGATATAAAAGTGACCTAAGGGGCAACTTTTTCACGCAGAGGGTGGTACGTGTATGGAATGAGCTGCCAGAGGATGTGGTGGAGGCTGGTACAATTGCAGCAAAGTAAGTCAAGGGCAGCCTCTGATATCAGACTGGGGCATGGACAATGTCAGTGTTGGGAATTAACAGTCAGAGGTCCATAACTCTTCAGTCGGGGAGTGGATCACATTTAGCTTTGTTGATCCTGTCCAGAGAGTCACAGGAAAATGGTCAGTGAGCAGTGTGGATGTGATTCAGGAGTCTAGTTATGGGCCCATCCATCTGAGTCACTCAAGGAGTGGGCGCACAGTTCGTTTTGGGGGTTTGTCCACTTAAAGTCAAGGGGTGGAGTTATCAGGGGTCATTATTACATGAGGAAAGCCAGGAAGCCTAATTGGGAATTGGAGGCAGTGTGTTGAGATGCAGAGGTGAATTATGACTGTGAAAGGGGCAACTCAATACGTAAGGAGTGGAAACGATAAATCATTGAAGGGAACATGGTCACGTGGGAGGAGGGTCATTGACCATCAGGAACACCCTGGATCCATAGGGTCCATAGGGTACTATACACTACTAGATCTGCCATGTTTACTCAACATACCTGAGAATGGGGTGGGGAGGGGGGAATATGGGTGGATTATAAATAAGTAGGTGGGTTGAATAGGGACTCAGGGAGGTTCAAGGTCTATGAGGCCAACCAAGGAGGGAATGTGTACTGTTATGGACCAGGCCAGACCCCTCTAAACATTTCAAGAAAGTAGCTCAGGCTTTTAAGCAGGTATAATGTGGATATTCCAAGAGGGTTGCAGTTGGTCAAACCACTTAGTTTTAAACAAAACAGAATTTATTTACAAGATTACCTAATGAAACACAAACACCAGAGAACAGAATACGGAATAACTGAACCTATCTGAAGGCCCAAGAGATCATCCTAATTTAATGATGCTGTTCCCAATACTTGCAACAATTCCCATAAACACCACCTGGCAAAAAAGGTTAAAATCAAACACAGGGTCCTATGGGAGAGAGGCCAGAGGGAGATCAGCATGGACCTGCTTCCTTTGAGTCCAGCAGCTTTTACAATACTACTGCTGAAAACCAAATCAAACCAGAATAAAGCTGAGCTGGGAGAACTGGCCACTCCTCTTTCATTGTACTAGTATTTTTATATCAAAAATGAGAAAGCCTGTTGCCTGAGGCAGTGTCTGTTAGCTATAATCAAACTGCCCCTAAAACCCTTTAACTCCAGAGATTTTGGAGTCTGTCTTTTATGGCCTCTCTGAAAAGAAATCCAAAGACAACATAACCTTGTTAAAGAAGCAGTATCATCACAGTACATTTCGGATTTTACCAGCAGGAAGAAGTTTCCACTGGGAGCTTCCATTACACTGCAAATTATGGCTGTGACAACACCCAAAATGACATGGAATAATTGTATCATTTTCTGAGGGAGGGTCTCTAATTTCTAGTGGCATGAGGACATTTGAAGGACAACGGCATTTTACTAAAGGTGAAACCCAAGCACCAAAGTTGAAAATTCCTTGCAAGCACTTCATGTTATGTGAACCTGAGGCATTACCTTCCATGTGTAGTCCAGACCCCTGCCCAATCACTCCTGACCTCTTGCAGCATCAGGAATCAATCCCACTACAGCTGTGATACACAAGCAATGTTTTGAGGTCTGGAAAGATTGATTCAGTTCCCAAAGTCACAATCACCTCGATGTTTCCATAGCCTTCATCTGGTGCAGGAGTTGCTCCCTTCACACCTGATACCATCAAACATCAGGGAGCACTAAGCATGACTAGCCTCTTTCATTCATTCACTACTACAAACATCTACTACAAACCGACCGACTCCCACAGCTACCTGGACTACACCTCCTCCCAT
>NC_057721.1:75052004-75054137 GCF_004010195.1 Chiloscyllium plagiosum
CCCCCGTCTGACCTATCACCCTCACCTTGACCTCTTTCCACCTATCACATTTCCGACACCCCTCCCCCAAGTCCCTCCTCCCTACTTTTTATCTTAGCCTGCTGGACAAACTTTCCTCATTCCTGAAGAAGGGCTTATGCCCGAAACGTCGATTCTCCTGTTCCCTGGATGCTGCCTGACCTGCTGCACTTTTCCAGCAACACATTTTCAGCTCTGATCTCCAGCATCTGCAGACCTCACTTTCTCCTCTTTCATTCATTCAGTCATGGGATATGGCATCGCTGGCTATGCCAGCAGTTATTGCCAATCCTTGATTGCTCAGAGAAGGTAATAGCACTTACCTTGCAGGAGGAGGTCACTCCTGAACTGCAGAATGTTTTGTCAGGAAACATACTGACTCAGCTAGCTGCCTTGGAGCAAACAGGCAGCGTCTGGTGTCATAACCTCCCTGCTGGCTCTGAGGGAGGAGGGTGTCCTTCCTCTGAACCGTCTCATCTACCAGGTCCCACTGAGCCCTGACCACAAAGCATGGCACTGATCATCCCTTTTCTGTCTTATCCAGACAAATGTCACAGACTGCACAGGGCGTCTGTGGACTGTCTGTGTTGACGTTGCTGCACAACATCTTTATAAATATAGTTCCACTGCCAAGTATCCCAGCAGGACATCCTGGCAATGGGGGGTACCTAAATTTACAATGAAGAAGGGCTTATGCCCGAAACGTCGATTCTCCTGTTCCCTGGATGCTGCCTGACCTGCTGCGCTTTTCCAGCAACACATTTTCAGCAATGAAGAAGGTAACCATACTACTATCAGAGGAAGGGAGGCTGGCATCGGGATATAGGTACATAGTTAATGAGGCAAATTTGTGGCTGTCGTGCGATTTTTAAAAAGCTGATATGCCTCCTAGAAAGAAAGCTGCCAGGGATCTTCATGGAAATTACACTTGGCTGAATTCTGGTAAGATTCAAGCCTGCAAGCCGATATTGGGACTTTTCCTTCATTCTGTTGCTGTCCAGATGTTTAAATTCACCCGCAAAACAACTCTGTGAGATATCTTCACCACATAGTCTGAAGAATCATTCATTTTTCAAGGAAACTAGAGATCTGTTAGAGAAAAGCCTTGTCAGCAATATTTAGACATTTCATTTGAATTAATATTTAAAAATTATATTAAAGAATTTGCAATCTGAATGGCAAAGGTCTGCCATGTAGAGCAAAATGAAGAGGTGGCACTTTATTTTGCAGTCTTAAAGGGATGATTGGGTGGTTCTTGTTTCTACAGATTTTTGGTGCTGAAATAAGTGTTTATTCTTTTATGAGAAGAGGTCGTCACTAGCAAGACCAGCATTTAAAGAGTCATAGGGTCATACAGCACAGGAACAGACCATTTGGTCAAACAGTCCTCATCGAATATAATTCTAAACTAAACTAGACCCACCTGTCTGCTCTTGGGCCATAGCTTTACTATCTATGTGTTCGGTAAAAACAAGGACTGCAGATGCTGGAAACCAGAGTCTAGGTTAGAGTGGTGCTTGAAAAGCACAGCAGTTCAGGCAGTATCCGAGGAGCTGTAAAATCGACGTTTCAGGCAAAAGCCCTTCATCAGGAATACAGGCCTAACCCTACTGTGAATCCTCTTGCAAGGATGCCTCCTTGAAGAAGTTTTCCTCCTCTCGCTACAAGAGTCTCAGGGAGTCCCTCTCCCACTGCAACTTCCAGGTCACTTCCTCTGCCCTGAAGCTCTTCAACCATGTCCTGAAACAAACTCGCTACTACAGCCGCATTTGCTTCCTCAGTGCCTGCCTCCGTAACCAACTCATCCCACACGGACTCCGGACCATCTTAAAACCAGCAGAGTTCGGAACCGAACAGGACAAACAGTACAGACTACAGATTCAAAAACACCAGCAACGGTTCTCCTTCAAGATCCTCCGCTCCACGCTCGCAGCAATGCGCCAGCACCTAACCTAGGCCTGTATTCCTGATGAAAGGCTTTTGCCCGAAACGTCTCACTTCTGTTGTGGGCAAAGTCTTAGAGAGAATTGTAAGGGATAGGATTTATGAACATCTGGATAGGAATAATGTGATCAAGGATAGTCAGCATGGTTTTGTGAAGGGCAGGTTGTGCCT
>NC_057721.1:75054684-75076047 GCF_004010195.1 Chiloscyllium plagiosum
AGGAAAGGTTGAGGCACTTGGGGTTGTTTTCATTGGAGAAAAGATGGTTTAGGGGTGACTTGATAGAGGTGTATAAGATGATTAGGGGTTTAGATAGGGTTGACCGTGAGAACCTTTTTCCACGTATGGAGTCAGCTGTTACGAGGGGGCATAGCTTTACATTAAGGGGTGGTAGGTATAGGACAGATGTTGGGGGTAGGTTCTTTACTCAGCGAGTCGTGAGTTCATGGAATGCCCTGGCAGTAGCAGTGGTGGACTCTCCCTCTTTATGGGCATTTAAGCGGGCATTGGATAGGCATATGGAGGATAGTGGGCTAGTGTAGGTTAGGTGGGCTTGGATCGGCGCAACATCGAGGGCCAAAGGGCCTGTACTGCACTGTATTCTTCTATGTTCTATGTTCTATGTTCTATGTTCCTGATGAAGGGCTTTTGCCCGAAATGTTGATTTTACTGCTCCTCGGATGCTGCCTGAACTGCTGTGCTTTTCCAGCATCATTTTAATCTATCTATGTGTTTGTCCAAATATAAAATATAATGCAATAACAATAAAATAAAACTACAACACATCTTTAACTAAGCCTGCAATCCCAGGAGCGGCTGCAAGATCCATACTGCTTTAGACTTGTTGGCCATTTGTAATTGCCCCAGAACTGAATGACTTGCTGAGCCATTACAGAGGGCAGTTAAGAATCAACCCACAGATTGCTGTGGGTCTGGAGTCACATGGAGGACCAGACCAGAGAACAATCCTCTCCCTGAAAGTCATTAATGAATTATGGCAATGCCTTCATGGTTGCTGAGGTTGGTTTTTCCTCACTGTAATTTGCAAATTTATGATTTGAATTTAAATCACACCAACTGCCAGACATGAGATTTGAACTCACATTAATAGATCATTAAAAAAGGGGCTCCGAATTGCAAATTCAGTGGCACCACCACTACCCATAACCTCCTCTAAAATTTGCGATATGGTGAATGATTGGTCAATACAGGGTGATAAGTTTAAAGTGGTTAGGACTGCACAGTTGACAGCTGAGAAAGGTTTGATGTTATGACGAGCAGTGATAAATTCAGCTTGCTGCAGCGAGATTTCACTTTGTGGGGAATAATCCCTGAAAATGATTTTGGAGCCATACACAACAGCTTTTGCAATTTGATTTAAAATGCATGTCGAACTTGGAATCCTTGTAAACCCTGAATTTGTCAGCTGTCAGGTTGAAATTCACAGGAGGCTGAAGCACAAATCCTTGGAATGCATTGCAATTTCAGATCAGTTTCTCCTAACTCAGCACAAGTCTTCAGCTGTGGTGTAGTTCGCTGCCCTTGATTATGTGTTGTACCTCAGCTGTACATATACATCCCATCTTTTGTGACAGGTGCTTTACTTAAAGTTCTGCTGCTTTGGAAGAGTTGATGTAAGCAATCTCAAGAAAAAATGGTGAAAGAGATGTTCAGCAACCTGAAGAATAAATACTTGCATATAGGGAGAATGTATTATGTAATAAAATTGCTTCACAAGTACATTTTCAAACAAATCACGCTACATATCAGAGAAGATGACAAAACGTTTGGTCAAGGAGGGTAAGTTTTGAGGAGTGTCTTAAGTGAGGAAATACTTCTACATATCTACTCTGACAATTCCCTTCTGTTTTGCGATAATACTATGGCTCTACAAAGTGTACTTTTTTTGGAGAGAGGTGTTAAGACATGGATGGCTATTGAAAGCCCATTAAGTAAACAGCTTATGAGGCCTTGGGTTTTTTTTTGAAAAGTAGAAACAATAGAAGCAGCCTGAATGCCACAGAACTAGGATTTTCTTTCAGTAGTAGGTATTGGGGTCTTGAAGATGGAAGTGGAAATGATAATTCCTCTATCTGTTACAACTAAAAGCTGGCGGGGGGGGTTCCCTTCCGGCTGCTAGAATTGAATATGAGACAATCTATTTTACTGAATTTGCCTTTGGAATGTTATTATAATAGACCATAAGACCATGAGATATAGGCACAGAAATTAGGCCATTCGGCCCATCAAATCTGCTCCACCACTCAATCATGGCTGATAGCTTTTTCAACTCCATTTTCACTCTTTCTCTCCATAACCTTATATACACTTAGCAAGCAAGTACTTATCTATCTCAGCTTTAAATATACTTAATGACCTGGCCCTCCACAGCCTTCTGTGGCAACGAATTCCACAAATTCACCACTCTCTGGCTGAAGAAGTTTCTGTTCTAAAAGACCTTCCTTTTACTCTAAGGCTGTGCCCTCGGGTCCTCGTCTCTACTGCCAGTGGAAACATCTTCCCAACGTCCATTTTGCCCAAACTGTTCAGTGTTCTATTGGAACAGTTATTGTTTAAAAGTTAAATAATGTATTCTTCTGTTAATTATGCCAATTTCCTGTTTCTTGTGTTGCATTTTAATTTTAGTGTATGAATAAAATGTATTTTTCTTCAAAACTGGTAGTCTGACCAATCAAATTGTGTCCAGAACCTAAAACCTAGCACTTGCCTTTAAAATAAGAAAATGTTAGGTCTAGGCTATCTTCTTAATATATGTTGAGGGGGTCTGCACTATAACTGTTCCAATAAAACTGTTCTCATTTTTCTAAACTTCAATGAGCAAGGGCCCAACTTACTCAACCTCTCTTCACAAGACAGTTCCTCCATAATTGGCATTAACCTAATGAACCTTCTCTGGACTTTTACAATGCCAATATATCTTTCTTTAGGCTAAGAGCTCAAAACTGTTTGCAATATTCAAGGTATGATGAGGGAAGGGATGTAGATGTCATATACATGGACTTCAGCAAGGCATTTGATGGTTGGCTGATGGAGAAAGTGAAGTCACATGGGGTCGAGGGTGTACCAGCTAGGTGGATGGAGAACTGGCTGGGCAACAGGAGACAGGGAGTGGTAGTGGAAGAGAGTTTCTCAAAATGGTGAACTATGACCAGTAGTGTTCCACAGAGATCCGTGCTGGGACCACTGTTGTTTGTGATGTACATAAATGATCTAGAGGAAGGTATAGGTGGTCTGATCAGCAAGTTAGCAGATGACACCAAGACTAATGGAGCAGTAGATAGTGAAGGGGACTGTCAGAGAATACAGCAGAATCTAGATCAATTGGAGAGTTGGGTGATGAAATGGCAGCTGGAGCTCAATCCGGACAAGTGCGAGGTGATCCATTTTGGAAGATCCAATTCTAGAGCGAACTATACAGTCGATGGAAAAGCCCTGGAGAAAATGGATGTACAGAGAGAGCTGGGTGTTTAGAACCATTGTTCTCTGAAGACAACGCAGGTTGATAGCGTGGTCAAGAAGGGATACGGCATGCTCTCTTTCGTCGGGTGTGTTATTGAGTAGAAGAGTTGGCAGGTCATGTTAAAGTTGCATCGGACTTTGGTTTGACCACATTTGGAATACTGCAGATAGTTCTGATCACCTCTTTACCAGAAGGATATGGATGTTTTGGAGAGGGTGCAGAGGAGGTTCACCAGGATTTTGCCTCATATGGAAGGCACTAGCTATGAAGAGAGGTTAAGTAGGTTAGGATTATTTTCATTAGAAAGACAGAGGATGAGGGGGGTCCTGATTGAGGCCAACAAAATCACGAGAGGTATAGAGAAGGTGGATAGCAAGAAGCTTTTTCCCAGAGAGGGAGGGACTCAATTACTAGGTTTACGAGTTCAAGGTGTGAGGGGAAAGGTTTATGGGAGATATGCATGGACAGGATTTTTTACACAGAGGGTGGTGGATGTCTGGAATGTGTTGCCAGTGGAGGTGGCATCTGTCAGTGACTTTTTCTTCTTGAAATTCCTAATTTCTACCCAAATACCCAATTTCCACCTCTCATGTTCCATAGAATCTGTATCATCTCTCAGCACCACCCTGATGTCATCCTTGAATATCAGAACTACACCACCTCCCTTCCATTCCTATCTGTCCTCCTGGATATTTAATTCCCAGTCATGACCATTCTGCAACCATGGCTCCATGATGGCTACCAATAATATTCGTTCACAATGACTTGTGCCATGAACTCATCAACCTTGTTACGAAAGCTACGAGCGTTCAGGTCAAGTGCCTTAATGCTGGCTTTCTTACCATCGCGATTCACAACATCTCTAATATCTCCTGAGGTATCCTTCATTTTTGCTTGTTTTATAGTTTGCCTTGAACGTAAACCCTCCTGTATATATGCTAACCTGCTGCTTACCTTTTCATTTATCATAATATTTCCCGTCGATTTCCCTTTGCCATCCTCCTAAATAAATAGATGCCTGGTGATGGCATAAAAATAATGGGCTGAAAGGGTCTTTTTCTATGTTGTAAATACTCACTGGCTCTACGAATCACTGGGAATAGTTTTAAAGCCACTCACAGGACAGTGTGGACTGAATAGGTGAGCAGGACTAATTAAATAGCTCTTTCGAAGCATTGGTGCAGACACAATGAACCAAACGTCATTATTGTAAATTCAACAGTCACTTAAATAGGTAGGTTGGGGACATCACCTTATCCAAATGACATTTTCAATAATCCAGCTCTGCCTCTGTGCTGTATTAAACTGTCAGCCTAGATGATGTTTATAAGCATACAACAAAAGTACTGCAGATATTGAAAAGCTGGAAATGTGAACAGCAGATTCTGGAATTTATCAAGGAGCATCTCTGAAGAGAGGAGCTGAATTTCAGGTGACTGCCCTTCCATCAGAAAGGTGCTGCTTGAGCAACTGAGCCATGTCAGCGGTTTCAAACCGTATTGGATTTATAACTACCTGGAGCACAGGGCTAAGGATAGTCACTACATCTGGACAGCAGCTCCAGGTTCAAGAACCACTCCAGGATTTGATCGCTGTTGAGGCGGAGTTTGTAATCACAGAACCCCTACAGGCCCTTTGGCTCAACAAGTCCACAGCAACCCTCCGAAAAGTAGCCCACCCAGACCCATTCCTCTACCCTATATCTACCCCTGACAAATGCACCTAACCTACACATCCCTGGACACTATGAGCAATTTAGCATGGTCACTTCACCTAATCTGCACATCTTTTGTCTGTGGGAGGACACCAGAGCACCCGAAGGAAATCCACATAAACACAGGGAGAATGTACAAACACCACACAGATAGTCACCCAAGGTGGGAATCGAACCCAGGTCCTTGGTGCTGTGAGGCAGCAGTGTTAAACACTGAGCCACCGTGCCGTCCTATAGCTGATGTTATGTAATGTTACTCTCCAGCTAGAGATTAGCACCTGTCAGTCCTTTCACTCTGCATGATGTCAGGGAGTAAGAGCAGGAGAATTCATTGGTCAGTATTCATGTGGACAGATCTGACAACCGAATGTAACATTTTGCCAAGAAGCATGCACCGATCTAATAAAAGACCATGGACCAATGCTCAGAAATGGCGACAGGAGGAAAGAGACACAGACAGGTCCTTGATCCAGGACTTGAACACACAATCTTCCTCACCTTCCTCAAGAGCACGATCAACTGAGCCAGCCACACAGTGCGTTGGGAATGCAAGCCACAGTCCTATTTCACCTCTGCTGCAGTTGCTGTGCAGCTGAGCAGAGATCCCTGTCAACAAGAGAAGGAAATTCAGGCCAAAGTAGCTGCTGAGTAACATGATGGTCACGTTAAAAAAAGTACAGAGAATGAGGAGAATGAAAGTCCCTTCAGATTGAATTCTAAATCTGTGGATCATCCCAGAGGAACTAATTGCAATCCAGTCAATGGATTGTATAATGTGAGTTGTGTAACTAAGAAAGACAGTTTATTTAAAAAAAATCTCAATTACTAAACTGCAAGAATGATTGATGTGATTAGACTGTTGACTGTATCTGGTTACATCTATTATGGAGGTTGTAACAGCAGAAAATACATTGTCATGATTAACACCCATGACTACACCTTCCCCTAAACAAAAGCCAAGTTTAATCTGACTGAGTCCTTACTTGTAACAAGAGGAAACTTTAGATTCTAGAGGTGACAGGTCAGGAACATTTCCTCTGCTTTATTGAACTTGACAAGGTGGGTTATCCCTGGTCTACTCTGGAACAGTTTCTACTTTGTTCCGTGATTAACCAATTATTTCACTGAGTGAAGGCATGGCGGCTACATCCTTTAAGTATTTCGGGCTGCAACACACAGCCTGAGTTGAGAGAAACAAGTATGCCTCTTGGGGCAGTGCTGCATTGTCGGAGCTACTTGGCTAAAGATTGTATTGCTCCTGTCTTCATCGTGGGATCAACAAATTGCAATTTTCCTGTAACCAGTTCAAGTGAGGGAGAAAGCATGCCAACTTGGTGCTGTTTCCTCTTTAGAAAGATCGGGATTAATGGTGAGCTGAACAGAAGCCATTCCAATGAGTTTTGAGAAGATTTGGGGTAGCTCAGGTTGAGGTTCTGGATGTAGGTTTGCTCGCTGAGCTGGAAAATTTGTTCTCAGATGTTTCATCAGTAATATCATCAGTGAGCCTCTGGATGAGGCACTGGTAGCATGGTTTGCTTTCTATTTATGTGTTTAGGTTACCTTGGGTTTGTGACATCATTTCCTGTAGTGACATCATTTCCTAGGAGTTGCAGTAGAGCAAACAGCCAATGGGGAACTTCAAACCAGCGTCTACAAGAAAACAACTCATATTGACCAAATACTGAACTACAGAAGCAATCATCCCTACGCCCACAAACGAAGCTGCATTAGAACATTATTTCAACGAGCCACTACACACTGCAGCACAGAGGAACTACGCAGAGCAGAGGAAAATCACCTATACAGTGTATTCAAAAAGAACGGGTACCCATTGAACACAGGCCGCCGATTTCTCAGCAACAAACCCAAACAAGCAAACAAAATGCGTCCAGAAACCGTAGCCACTCTCCCCTACATCAAAGACATCTTGAAAATGACTGCCAGACTACTCAGACCTCTTGGCATCATGGTACTCCACAAACCCACCAACACACTAAAAGAGCAGCTAATGAACTTGAAAGACCTTATACAGGCAACAAACAAAACTAATGTCATTGACAAAATACCTTGCAAGAACTGTAACAAACACTACATTGGACAAACAGGCAGAAAACTAGCCACCAGGATACATGAACATCAATTAGCCACAAAAAAAAGACCCACTCTCACTAGAATCCTTACATACAGATGAGGAAGGACACCACTTCGACTGGGACAACACATTCATCCTATGACAAGCCAAACAGAGACACGCACAAGAATTCCTCGAAGCATGGCAGTCCAACGCTATCAACAAATACATTGACTTGGATCCCACTTACCACCACCTGAAAGCCAACACAAGAAAACCTAAACACTTAAATAGAAAGTGGGCCATGCCACCAGTGCTTCATTCGGAGGCTCATTGATGATATTACCTAGTACGTTGATGGAATGTCTGAAAATGAACGTTCCAACTCAGCAAGCAAACCTACATCCGTAAAGCCATTCTGCTGGCTGGCTGGACACTCAGCACAGACTCCATGGCATGAATTGCTCCCTCCTCTTAGTTGCAACCTGTCCCTCTTTAAGGAGGATCTGTCCTATGAGAAGGATGCAGTGGCTGCCCCATACTTGTAGCTCGATATAATGTGCAGATGTTGGTGCTGGACAAAGTCAGCAGTCGCACAACAGCAGAACTTCACCTGATGAAGGAGCAGCACTCTGAAAGCTTCTGATTTTCAATAAACCTGTTGGGCTATAACCTGGTGTTGTGTGACTTCTGACTTTGTGACTTGAAAGGCTGTAAATGGGAAGTTAGAAAATGGGAAGGAGGAGGCTGTAAGCTTCACGGTTGTGTTGGAATACCACCACGACCTTCAAGTTCGAACAGCATCGAACATGGAACTGTATCACTGTTTCTTCACAATGTCAAATTCCGGAAAACATTACCCACCGCACTGTGCATCTTTCAACACCAAACATACTGCAGTAGCTTGAGAAGTTAGCCCCTCACCAACTGCTCAGGGGCAACTGGTGAATGCTTCACATCTTGTTGAAAACAGTCTGGTGGCCTCCTCACATTCTGTAAACTTGAGCTCATCCAATACTTTCTCAGTCATGTTCTTTCTACACCACATACTGTTCACCTGTCTCTCCTGGGTCATTGACCAACATTGGCTACTGGTCAAGACCTCTTAATCCATCAAGATCTCTGCCGTCCTCCAGTTCTAGGCTCATGAGAAATTTGATCCACCTTTGGATCAATGTAGATTCGGGAGTCTTCATGCATAGAAAACAAAAAGCAAGTATTATAAATTCAACAGGTAATAGGGAAGACAAATATACTGTTCCAACTTATTTGAAAGGGAATAGAGAAAATAAAATAGGAAACGCTTGCCAAAATTATACTAAGTAAAAGGCTCCGCCTTCCGCAAAGACCGTTCCCTCCGTGACTACCTGGTCAGGTCCACGCCCCCCTACGATCCACCCTCCCATCCTGGCACTTTCCCCTGCCACCGCAGGAACTGTAAAACCTGTGCCACACATCCTCCCTCACCTCCATCCAAGGCCCTAAAGGAGCCTTCCACATCCATCAAAGTTTTACCTGCACATCCACTAATATCATTTATTGTATCCGTTGCTCACGATGCAGTCTCCTCTACATTGAGGAGATTGGGCGCCTCCTAGCAGAGCGCTTTAGGGAACATCTCCGAGACACCCGCACCAATCAATCAAAACGTGGCCCAACATTTCAACTCCCCCTCAAACTCTGCCGAGGATATGGAGGTGCTGGGCCTCCTCCACCGCCGCTCCCTCACCACCAGACGCATGGAGGAAGAATGCCTCATCTTCTGCCTCGGAACACTTCAACCCCAGGGCATCAATGTGGACTTCAACAGCTTCCTCATTTCCCCTTCCCCCACCTCATCCTAGTTTCTAACCTCCAGCTCAACACTGTCCCCTTGTCTTGTCCGGACTTGTCCGACCTGCCCAGCTCCTTTTCCATCTATCCACTCCACCCTCTCCTCCCTGACCTATCACCTTCACCTCCTCCCCCACTGACCTATTGTACTCTATGCTACTTTCTCCCCATCCCCACCCTCCTCTAGCTTATCTCTCCACGCTTCAGGCTCTCTGCCTTTATTCCTGATGAAGGGCTTTTGCCCGAAATGTCGATTTTGCCTGTCCTCGGATTTTGCCTGTCCTCGGATGCTGCCTGAATTGCTGTGCTCTTCCAGCACCACTAATCCAAAATTATACTAAGCTCTAGTCAGACCACAAAGAGAACAAAGAACAAAGAAAATTACAAAATAGGAACAGGCCCTTTGGCCCTCCAAGCCTGCACCGGTCCAGATCCTCTATCTAAACCTGCCGCCTAATTTCCAAGGATCTATATCTCATTGCTCCATGCCCATTCATGTAACTGTCCAGATACATTCTAAATAGGCCACCAAATAAGGCCTCCATCTGCATGGAGATTGGTCGAACCATCTCAGTCAGGGTAGCCTTGAGAAGGAGTTAGTTGAGTATATCTGTGATAGTCTTCTTGAACAGCATGTAATGGAACTGATGAGGGAGCAAGCTATCCTGTGTAATGAGACCAGTATAATTAATGACCTCATGGTTAGGGATCCTCTTGGAAGGAGCGATCACAGTGTGGTTGAATTTAGAATACAGATGGAGAATGTGAAGATACAATGCTGAAAATGTGTTGCTGGAAAAGTGCAGCAGGTCAGGCAGCATCCAAGGTGCAGGAGAATTGATGTTTCGGGCATGAGCCCTTCTTCAGGATTGAAGAAGGGCTCATGCCCGAAACGTCGATTCTCCTGCTCCTTGAATGCTGCCTGACCTGCTGCGCTTTTCCAGCAACACATTTTCAGCTCTGATCTCCACCACCTGCAGTCTTCACTTTCTCCTGTGAAGATACAATACCAGAGTCCTGTGCCGAATAAGAGGGACTATGATAGAATAAGCGAGGACCTGGCTAAAGTAGACTGGAAACAGAGATTTTATTGGGCGACAGTTGATGAGCAGTGGAGGACCCTCAAGCAATTTTTTCCAAGTGCTCAGCAAAAATATATTCCAGTGAGAAGGAAGGACTGAAAGAGGAGGGGTAATCTGCCATGGGTGTCTCAGGAAATAAGAGAGGCTATCAAAATAAAAGAGAAGGCATACAAAGTGGCCAAAAACGGCAGTAAGCTAGAAGATTGGGAAAACTTTAAAGGTTAACAGAAACCACAAAAGAGCTATAAAAAAAAGCAAGATAGAGTATGAGAAAAAAAAACGAACACAGAATATAAAGACACACAGATGGCAAAAGTTTCTACAAATATGTAAAACAAAGAAGAGTGGCTAAAGGAAATGTTAATCCTTTAGAGGATGAGAAAGAGCAGTTAGTTATGGGATATAATTAAATGGCTGAGGCATTGACAGGTACTTTGCATCGGTCTCCACAGTAAAGGATACTAATAACATGCCAGTAAGTGACGAAGAGACAAAGGTAGGTGAGGACCTGGAAACAATTATTATTACAGAAGAGGTAGTGTTGGGTAAGCTAATGGAGCTAAGCATAGATAATTCTCCTGACCCTGATGGAATGCTTCCCAGGGTACTAAAAGAGATGGTGGGAGAAATAGCAGGTGGACTGACAGTAATTTTCTAAAATTCGCTGGACTCTGGGGCAGTCCTAGCAGATTGGAAAATAGCAAATGTGATGCCACTGTTTAAAAAGGGAAGTGGCAAAAGATGGGGAATTATAGACCAGTGAGTTTAACCTCTGTAGTGGGAAAGATGCCTGAGTCTATTATCAAGGAAGAAATGGCAGGGCATCCTAAAAGAAATTATCCCATTGTACAGACGCAGCATGGGTTCATGAAGGACAGGTTATGCTTCACAACTCTTTTGGAATTCTATGAAGACATTTCAAGTAAGATGGACAATGGGGACCCAGTGGATGTGGTGTACCTAGATTTCCAAAAGGCCTTTGACAAGGTGCTGCAAATGAGGCTGCTGCATGAAATAAGGATGCATGGTGTTAGGGGTAGAATATTAGCATGGATAGAGGATTGGTTGACTGACAGAAGGCAAAGAGTGAGGATAAATGAATGCTATTCTGGTTGGCAATCAGTGACTAGTGGTCTGCCTCGGAGATCGATGTTGGGACCACAATTATTTACAATTTATGTCGATGATTTGGAGTTGGTGACCATGTGTATGGTGCCAAAATTTGCAGATGACACTAAGATGAGTGGCAGAGCAAAGTGTGCAGAGGACTGTGAAACTTTGCAGAGGAACATAGATACATTGAGTGAGTGGACAAAGGTCTGGCAGATGGAATACAATGTTAGTAAATGTGAAGTCATACATTTTGGTAGGAGTAACAGCAAACTAGACTATTACTTGAGTGGTAAAACGTTGCAGCATGCTGATTTGCAGAGGGACCTGGGTGTCCTTGTGCATAAATCACAGAGGGTTGGTCTGCAGGTACAACAAATTATTAAGAAGGCAAATCAAATTTGTTCCTTCATTGCTATAGGGGTTAAGTTTAAAATCAGAGCGGTTATGTTGCAGGTGAACAAGGTGCTGGTGAGGCCACACCTGGAGTACTGTAGGCACATTTGGTCTCCTTACTTAAGAAAGGGTGTACTGGCACTGGAGGGGGTGCAGAGGAGGTTCACTAGGATGATTCTGGAGTTGAGAGGGTTGACTTATGAGGAGAGGCTGAGTAGACTGGGATTATATTTATTGGAATTCAGAAGAATGGGGGGGTGGGATCTTATAGAAACATATAAAATTATGAAGGGCAATCGATAAAATAGAAATAGATAGGATGTTTCTGCTGATGGGTGAAACTAGGACAAGAGGGCATGGCCTCAAGATTAGAGGAAGCAGGTTTAGAGCTGAACTGAGAAGGAACATCTTCACCCAGAGGGTTGTTAATCTGTGGAATTCCCGGCCTAGGGAAGTAGTTGACGCTACTTCAGTCAGCGCTTTTAAAGCTAAGTTAGATACTTTTTTGAAAAATAAAGTAATTAAGGGATATGGTGAAAACGCGGTGAAGGGAAGCTAAGTCCATGAAAAGATTAGCCATGATCTTATTGAACGGCGGAGCAGGCTCGAAGGGTGGGATGGCCTCCTCCTGCTCTGAGTTCTTACGCTCTTATGTTCTTATCTATCTATTGTAATTCCATTTTCCAGCACTTGGTCTATAACCTTGTATACTACGGCATTTCAAATGTTCATCTAAATACTTCTTAAATGTCTTAATAGTTTCTGCCTCAACCACCCTTGTGAGCACTGAATTCTAGATACTGATCACCATCTGGGGGAAGACATTTTTCCTCAAATTCCCTCTTGCTTGTGCCCCCTAGCCATTTACCATACTACTAAGGGGAAAATTTCTTGTTGTCTATCTGATCTATGATCCTCATAACTTTGTACATCTTAATCAAATCTCCCTTTAGCCTTCTCTGATCTAAGGAAAATAACACCAGTCTATTTAGTCTCTCTTCATCGTTGAATCACTCTATCCTGTGCAACATCCGGGTGAATCTCCTCAATCTACCCTTCTGACACTAGCATCATTTTCTCCTAT
This sequence comes from Chiloscyllium plagiosum, assembly GCF_004010195.1. NCBI lineage: Eukaryota > Metazoa > Chordata > Chondrichthyes > Orectolobiformes > Hemiscylliidae > Chiloscyllium > Chiloscyllium plagiosum. The sequence continues at coordinate 75,067,237 of NC_057721.1, forward strand.
TTACTTGATTGAAATATATATAAAAAGTTCTCTGACAGAGTTCTGTGGCTGGGAGGTTCACACATATGTTGAGAGTTCTAAGGCCCTCATTTAAAATGGGCAAGGTGTTGACCTGATGTCATGGCCAATATTCAACTCAAAACCAAAACCACCAATAACAATTGGTCTTTCATTACATTCTTCGTTTAAAACCATAAAATAAAGAGGCAGAAGTAGGCCATCAAGTATGCTCTGCTAATCACTGAGATCCTCAAGTTCATTTTCCTGCCTTACCCTAATAATCCTCAATTCCTTAATGATTAGCTCAGCCTTGAATATACTTACTGAGCCATCCTCTGAAACCCTCTGCAGTAATGAATTCACTAGTCACTAAGAGAACAAAATCCTCCTCATCTCTGGTTTAAACGGACAACTCCTTCATCTAAGATTATGCCCTCTGGTCCTAGGCCTTACCACAACAGGAAATAACCACTTCATATATGAAGCCATGAGGTTGTAGGAAGTAAGGGTGGAAGTAGACCATTCAGCACATCAAGTCTGCTCTGCTCCACCATTCAGTGAGATCAAGGCTAATCTGATAATCCTCAACTCCACTCTCCTGCCATTTCTCCATAAACCATGATATCCTCAATGATTAAAAATCAGTCTAGTTTAACCTCATATATAATTCAAAGACCCCGCCTCAATTGTATGTTCTTCCTGGAGCACTTGCACAGTTAATTACACTGGAAATGTACTTTCTTGGTTCCAAAACACTTTAAGACATTCTGTAGATGTGAGGGCTACGATATAAATATTGCTTCTTTTTGATCACATTAAGAATTTGATTACACACTGAATGTTCAACATTTAATTTTTGGAGGATGGATATCATTGAGCCGGTGTGCCTAGATTTCCAGTCTTTCTTTTTGATAATTATGTTCAAGGGATAAATATTCATCAGGACACTGTGGGATCTTAAATTCATAGGCCATTTATACCCTCAAAACAACAAAATGAAATTTTTTGTTGAAGTTCAATCATAGTTGTTAAAAAAAACATGCTAATTCATCCTTAGCAAGATTTGCCAAATAAGAATGATGAATTAAATTGACTAGCGATGCTGGTTCATGTATAAATTTTGTCTCGGATTCTTGCTATTTCTATAGACTGGACTGCAACACAAACACTTACAAAGCAGTACAAAGTGGAAAGAGATTTAACTCCATGTTGCCACTAGTGTTCCCTGAAGATGATTTTTTAAAAGTATCTTGCTCTCCAGCAACCCTTTTTTTTATTGTTGCTCAATTATCAGATTGCTAATCAAACATGCAGTACTGGCAAAGTAGAAATTTCCCCCATCTTTCCAAACATTGAATCTATTGCTTTTTCTCCTGGTTCCAAAGCCCATACCCTAATTACTGATTCCATTCCTCCCTCTGACAACTGTCTGAGATTACACCAGACAATTCACAACCTTGGTATCATATATTTGCCCATGACTGCACATCCACACCATTGCTAAGATAATTCTATATCTGTAGAATCACCTTATATGCTGCACTTTCAACTAATTAGTTGCTAAAATCCTCATCCATTCTTTAGTTCCCTTGAAAGTCTGCTATTCTGAAACATTCCTGACTAGTTTCTCACACTCAACTCTCCAAGTTCTTCAGATCATCTAAAACCCTGCTATTTATGTCCTAAAGCACACAAATTTCTGTTTAATTATTACCTTTGTGGTCAGTGACCAGCATTAATTTCCAGTCAAGCAACACTCAAATACAGTTAGACAACCCTGTATCCGAAATCCCAAAATCCGAAAAGCTCCGAAATCCAAAGGTATTTTTGTGAAGTTTTTATCTCATTAACAAGGTTGTTTGGAGTGCAATTAACCCAACTCCATGCCCACTCGATGCGTGTCACTCAGATGCAACATGGGTAGACGTGGCCCAGTACTGGCAGGCCTCAATTCTATCTCAGGGCCCGTTACTCACTGTGAGTCTGCTGTCTGGTGAGATTTTTTAAAATTTCACTGTCAAACTGTCACTTATTCAGAAATTCGAAAAATTCCAAATTCTGAAAACCAGCTGATCCCAAGTGTTTCGGATAAAGGATTGTGTACCTTTATTAACATTTACATCCTTAATTTTAAACCCATCCAGGAGGTAGAGAATCTGTGCAATTCTTTACCGCAGCGGCTACAGAGGCTGAGTCATTGACTAGATTAGATTAGATTGCCTACATTATGGAAACAGACCTTTCGGCCCAACAAGTCCACACCGTAGTTATTCTTAAAGCTGGAATGGACAGGTTTTTAATCAGTCAGGTAATTGAGAGTGAGGGAGAAAAAGGCAAAAAAGTGGAGTTGAGGACTATCAGATCAGCTACAATCTTGTTGAATGTCAGTGCAGATTCAATGGGCTGAACACCCTGCTTCTGTTCCTATGTCTTATGGTTGTAATATGACCTACCATCAGTGGCCATGCCTTCACTTGTCTCGACCCTAAGACCTTGAATATCCTACTTACTCCTCTTGGTCTCTCTGGTTTGCTTTCTTTAAGACATTACTCTTTGATCATCTGATCCTTATGTGGCTCAGTGTCATTTTGTTTTGATTAGATTAGATTCCATACAGTGTGGAAACAGGCCCTTCAGCCCAACACGTCTGCACCGACCCTCTGAGGAGCAACCCACCAAGACCCATTCCCCTACATTTACCTCTGACTAATGCACCTAACACCACAGGCAATTTAGCATGGCCAATTCACCTGACCTGCACATCTTTGGACTGTGGGAGGAAACCAGAGCACCCGAAGGAAACCCATGCAGACAAGGGGAGACTGTGCAAACTCCACACAGACAGTTGCCTGAGATTGGAAATGAACTCAGGTCCTTGGCGCTGTGAGGCAGCAGTGCTAACCACTGAGCCACCATACCACCCCAACTTTTGTTTAAGTTTGAAGAAAAATTTTGGTAAATTCATTGCACTCAAAGTGCAATATCAATCTGTTGTCATAGTTAGTCTGTTAACATGTGAAAAGGTTCATGCTTATCCAATTTTTAGCTCCACATGTTCCAAACATAACATTGACATTCTGAAGCTAGGCATTGTGCTGTACTGTCTTCATAGCTAGCTCCTGCCATTAGCCGTTTAACTTGAGCGCTGCTGGATCTCTATCACTGCCTTTCTGCCCACTGGGGTAACATTTGACTGTTGCTATTTTCCACAAATATTGTTGGCTTTTCAGCAGTCAAGGGTATCCTGGATCAAGTTCTTAAACATTTTGCTGTATATAATGGCTTCTGGACTCCAGAGGGAAGTGAGCGTTTCAGGTTTTCTTTCAAATGCTGTCATCTCTAAAAATCAAGTTCCAAGACAGTGTTGGGAGAGCTCAGAACTGCAAACCCTCTCTGTTGTGTATTCCATGATAGGGAAAACCAGACTCAGTACTTTCTTTTTAATGGAATGCAAAAACTGCAACAGCCCCTTCAGAAGTGGCAGAGTCAAAGTCTGTGATAGTTATACTTTATTTTCAGTCAACTGCACCTGATTAGGACACCCCTTGAACACCTTTTGTACCTCATTTGTGAAGACAATAATCCTCCATTTCCTAAGCAATAACTAGTTAGCAGTGACTTACTTCTGAGCCTCAGTGGATATATTTATACATACTCATACACACTCAGGCACACATCCACACACGCATGTATAAACATTTAGCATACAGATATGCATACACGCATACACATGCATATGCACATGCATGCATGTACACTCAGACATACATAAACACAGACAAATGTAAATAAATAGGCATACAGACACACAAATAAAAACACAGCCATATACGTACATACAGGCATACTGACATGTACACCAACACAGACAAACACATCCACATTCAAACAGACACACTCATAAACACAAACACATACATTTAATGTTCAAAAAATATGTATATTACCTTGAAAACATTTACTGAAGTGGAAAGTTGAAAATCACACAATACCAGGTTATAGTCCAACAGGTTTATTTGGAAGCACTAGCTTTCGAAGCGCTGCTCCTTCATCAGGTGGTTGTCATGAAGGAGCAGCGCTCAAAAGCTAGTGCTTCCAAATAAACCTGTTGGACTATAACTTAGTATTCTAGGAGAAAGTGAGGACTGCAGATGCTGGAGATCAGAGCTGAAAATGTGTTGCTGGAAAAGCGCAGCAGGTCAGGCAGCATCCAGGGAACAGGAGAATCGACGTTTCAGGCATAAACCCTTTTCCTGAAGAAGGCCTCATGCCCGAAACATCGATTGTCCTGCTGCCTGACCTGCTGCGCTTTTCCAGCAACACATTTTCAGCTATAACTTAGTATTATATGATTTTTAACTTTGTACACCCCAGTCCAACACCGGCATCTCCAAATCATACTGAAGGAGCATCAACTACTTCACTGGGCACGGAATTCCACAGATTCACAACCCTCTGGGTGAAGATGTTCCTTCTCAATCCAGTCTTAAAGCTGCTCCCTCTAATTTTGAGGCTCTGCCTGCTTGTCCTAGCTTCACCAGCCAGTGGAAACATTCTGTCTACTTCTATCTTATCTATTCCCTTCATAATTTTATATATTTCTATAAGATCCACCCCTCATTCTTCCGAATTCCAATAAATATGATCACAGTTTACTCAGTCTCTCCTCATAAACCAACCAACTCAACTCCGGAATCAACCTAGTGAACCTCTTCTGCATCCCCACCAGTGCCAGTACATCCTGTAAGGAGAACAAAACTGCATGCAGTACTCCAGGTGTGGCCTCACCAGCACCTCATACAACTGCAACATAACCTCCCTGCTTTTAAAATCAATCCCTTTAGCAATGACGGGCAAAATTCCATTTGCCTTCCTAATTACCTGCTGTGTCTGCAGACCAACCTTCTGTGATTCATGTACAAGTCCCTCTGCATAGCAGCGTTCTGCAACTCTTTACCATTCGAGTAATAATCTTTTGTACTGTTACTCTGACCAAAATGGATAACTTCATATTTATTAACATTGTCTTCCATCTGCCAGACCTTTGCCCACTCACTCAAAGTATCTATGTTCCTCTGCAAAGTTTCACAGTCCTCTTCACACTTTGCTCTGCTGCTCATCTTAGTATCATCTGCAAACTTTGACACACTACACGTAGTCCCCAACTTCAAATCGTCCATATAAATTGAGAATAATTGCAGTCCCAACACCGATCCCTGAGGCATGCCACTAGTCACTGATTGCCAGCCAGAATAGCACTCATTTATCCTCACTCTTTGCTTCCTGTTAGTCAACCAATCCTCCACGCTAATACTTTACCCCCTAATATGCGGCAGCCTCATTTGTGTCACCTTGTCAAAGGCCTTTTGGAAATCTAGATACACCACATCCACTGGGTCCATTGTCCACCTTGCTCGTAATATCTTTATAGAATTCCAAAAGATTTGTGAAGCATGACCTGCCCTCCATGAACCCATGCTGCGTTTGCCTAATGGTGCAAGTTCTATTGAGATGCCTTGCTACTTCTTCCTTGATAATAGTCTTAAGCATCTTCCTCACGACAGAGGTTAAGCTCACTGGTCCATAATTCCCCAACTTTTGTCTACCTCTCTTTTCAAACAGTGGTGTCACATTTGCTGTTTCCAATCTCGTGGGTGTGCCCCAGACTCCAGTGAATTTTGGAAAATTACCACCTGCACACTTGCTATTTCTCCCACCATTTCTTTTAGTACCCTGGGAGGCATTCCATCAAGGCAGGAAACTTGTCTACACTTAGCTCCAGTAGCTTGCCCAATGCTATCTCTTCCGTTATAATGATCCCTTCTCTTAACTCTTCAGTTACCTGAGAACAAATCACATGATTGATAGCAGGCAAATTGCCTTTTTCATAGATAACTGGTCACTGGTCCATAGATCAATTAATTTCTTCCTGCCAACCAGTGTTCAATCTGAATGCAGAAACCCCCTTGGCTCCAGACTGTCCACAATGTCATCTTCAATTCTTCTTTGTTCAAGTAACTGCTCACACAATGCTTGCCATGAGTGTCAGTTTATGTGTTTTAAAAACATGCAGCAATCCTTTAAATCACTTGTTTTCAATGTTTTTCTCATTCCAGTTCACAATTTTGAAGAGCACAAAATTACAAGGCTATGGGCTAAGTGCTGGAAAATGGGACTTAATTGTTAGGCCGTTGTTTTTTACCAGTGCAGACTTAATGGACCAAAGGGCATTTTTCTGTGCTGTAAATCTCTATGACTCTGTCAATAAAGTTGATGCATATGTATTACAGCCAGGGCCATTCACTGAGAGTTAGCTGCGGGGGCATCAGTGGGTACTAATCTCACCCAAATCTGAATGTGATAGTTTTAAAACCCCACTTCAGAGATTATAATCCAGGATGGCCATCTGATGACATACTGAGGGACAGCTGCACTGTAACCAGTAGCACCTTTTGAGCAGTGCATGAAAGCTGTTTACTCTTTCAACTAGCTGTGAAGCATTCTGTAATATTAGTTCAAAGCAGAGCAGGGGCATCCTCTCCAGTGACTTGATCAACATTGATTACTGAACAACATGATCAAACAGATTTCTTGGTTGATGTTGTTTGTGGGCATCCTGCTGTGTGCATAATGCCTTCTGCATTTTTCTGCACTGCAATAGTAACTGTGTTTCTGAAATAACTCCTTGAATACAAAGCGGGACATTGCAAAAGACGCGATGGAGATGCAAGTTCTTGGGTTTTTTAACAACACGTGGAAATATATGCATTGAGGGAAATGGAGAAGGTGTGGGAAAATGGTGCTGAGGTAAGAGGTCAGCCTTATCTGGTTAAGTAATCAAGTGAGATTGAGGGATAGCACGGCTCCTATTTTCTACAGTCCCGTGAATTCGTCCTTTGAGCATCTTACAAATGATTAAACAGAAGCGGGTGGCTAGTTTTCAGAGCCAGTATCACATCCCTCACACCCCACCTCCCTCCCCCACATTCCAACCTCCGAGGTGGAGGTCCACTAACTCAACTGAGTTAAAATAAAATCTGACCACAGCCGGCAGGATTCGCACCGACCGAACTGCGGGCAAAAGTAGACGTTCCTGTCAGACAGCACAGGATTGAAGCTTTGCAAATTTCCCCTTGCAAACTGTTATGACTTCAGTTCCAGATGCAGCAGCATCTTTTTAAAATTATGAGTGTAATAACCAAGCCACAACAACATTTTATGCAGTGCCACAGTCCCTGGGCACAGGCAACAGAACATAAATTGTGTGGGACTGGTGCTGTTGCCACAAGGCACAGAGGAGCCTGAGAGTTTTCTTGGCAACTATGCCATTAATCCACACGATGCCACTCAGGTCACATTAATTCATGAACACTTCCTTCCTCTTGCACTCTGTGCCACCACTAACCCCGACTGCAGAAGCTGCCTTGCAGTGCCTCTTCAAGTCTTCCACACCAACTAGACCTTGTCCCTAGTTTCCAGTCGTGATCAAGCATCGTGTGGTCGTCAATATTATTCTGTCGACAAGTAATGTCTGGCACTATATTGTTCAGCTGCATGCATGAAAACTGATGCACAGCTTTAGATAACGTAGACTGCAATTCAGTTTTTCCAAATAATAGGGGCTTCGACACCTCAGACAAGATAATAGAGAACTTCACATTCACCAACTGGGTAAACAGGATTTGACATCTTCCACCCGGATAATAGAAACTTTAACATTTTGTGTCTGATCATAAGGACATCATATTCTCCCACTGGATCACTTCACTTTCATTTTACTGTTCACACAGAAAATTTGACACAACAAGTCATTTTGGGTTCATTGCATGCTACTTTAAAAAAAAATTATGTTGAAGTAATTAATAGCAATTGAGATTTTAAAAATTACTCTATTGTAGAAATCTAATTTGAATTACAGTACTCATTAAAATTGTTCCAGTGTAATAGGAGTAATCAGATAGTGAATCCATCTCAAGCATCTGTTGTCATCCACATTTCAATTCCCATTAAATGTTGTTATGGAGGAGAGGGCACAATTGAGTCATTTTGTCCTCAGGAAATCCTTCCTGAGCCCAAGAATCTGACACAAGGAATGACCCTCACTGTCTGCAGCATTCTTCAATTCTTCAAAATTCTTCAAGAGCAGACTTCACCAAAGAGGCTCAGCTCATGAAATACCCTCCGTGCCTTCAAGAATAATTGCTGTAATTGTCGAAGGGTCTGCCTTCCGAAGATAGCTGCGCCAGACAACGCATCAAAATAGGTTAGCTCTCTCAACTACAGCTGCAGAAGAGAGATTTAAGCTGCAAGATTAACATGAAAAGGTTTAAATTCGCTCTCCTCCTGACTCGGCACTCAGAGATAGAGAGCAGTACTTATAGAGTCATAGAGATGTATAGCATGGAAACAGACCTTTCAGTCCAACACATCCATTCCGACCAGATATCCCAACCCATTCTAGTCCCACCTGGCAGCACCCGGCCCACATCTCTCCAAACCCTTCCTATTCATACACCCATCCAAATGCCTCTTAAATGTTGCAATTGTACCATCCTCTACCACTTCCTCTGGCAGCTCATTCCGTATACTTACCACCCTCTGTGTGAAAATGTTGCCCCATAGGTCTCTTTTATATCTTTTCCCTTTCACCCTAAACCTATGCTCTCCAGTTCTGGACTCCCCCACCCCAGGGAAAAGACTTTGACTATTTACCCTATCCATGCCCCTCATAATTTTGTAAACCTCTATAAGGTCACCCCTCAGCCTCCGATGCTCCAGGGAAAACTGCCCCAGCCTGTTTAGCCTCTCCCT
>NC_057721.1:75076168-75079016 GCF_004010195.1 Chiloscyllium plagiosum
CAAACTTACTAACTGTACCTCTTATGCTCACATCCAAATCATTTATGTAAATTACAAAAAGTAAAGGACCCAGCACCAATCCTTGTGGCACTCCACTGGTCACAGGCCTCCAGTCTGAAAAACAACCATCTACCACCACCCTCTGTCTTCTACCTTTGAGCCAGTTCTATATCCAAATAGTTAGTTCTCCCTATATTCCATGAGATCTAACCTTGCTAATTAGTCTCCCAAGGGGAACCTTGTCGAACGCCTTACTGAAGTCCAATTAGATCACATCTACCGTTCTGCCCTCATCAATCCTCTTTGCTACTTCCTCAAAAAACTCAATCAAGTTACATCACCACTGCTGGTAAAGATCCTTTCGCCCTGGCCTGCCTTATCGAGCAGTGAACATAAAATTTACCAGCAACCTCAAGAAAAGGCCAGCTGTGCCTCTCTACATATTCAGTATTCTGAAGCTGTTATCTAATAATGCTTTATCTTCATTGTATCAGTCAGTATTAAGCTGGGAAAATGTCACAAGACAACATTTACTGGATCATATTAACTTTACAATGCTAGGCCCTCCCTCCTTCATCCAAGGAGATCTTTATCCATTTTCATGATTATGTGGAGGTACCAGTGTTAGACTGGGGTGGACAATGTTAAAAATCCCACAACACCAGGTTATTGTCCAATAGATTGATTTGGAAGCACTAGTTTTTGGAGCACTGCTCCTTCATCAGGGAGCTACAGGAGGAGGATACTTAGGGCACAGAATTGATATGAAAAAGGTCAAAGTGTCAATTGTATGACATGCTAATAATGCCTTGAGAATTCTGTTTAAAGTGGAACACCAAACTATTGAGTCTCCTCTGTTTATTTTTCTTGCTCTCCTCAGTATAAAGACTCTGCTTTATTATTACTAAGTGCAAAATGTCCTTGCTTTGTCATTCATGCAACAACCAGCAACTCAAATGTTTATCCAAAACATTGTCCATTAAGAGAAAGAGAAGTGATTATATTTTTGTTGTAATATTATTTTATGGAACAAGAAGAGACAATTTAATGCCTCCAGCCATCATTGAGTAATAACAGACTCGTTGATGTGCGAACAAACTCCATACAACTGCCATTGCTCCATATCTCCTAAAACCTTTGGTCATTCACCTGGAGTGTGAGTTGGAAGCAGCATCATACCGGAGTGCATAGATGCTGGAACAGCAGGGTTAGGATAAATTGAGGTCCAGGCTTGGGGCCTAACATTTATCTGGGAGAGGAAGGAGCTGGTGAGTCTTTATTTTTCAAGTAGATCGTATTTTTGTCCATTAGACAGAGGAGTGCAGGACAGCTTTAACCTCTGGAGTACAAATTCTGTTCAATGTGGCACGTTGTGTGTCCCAAATAATCATACTTGGGTAAAGATTTAAATTTACTCATACTCCAAAAGATAGAGGCAGATGAATTAGAGTAGGAAACAAGAAGGTGTTTGCTGGGTTCAGTATAAGAGAAATCGTAATAAAGTCTAAATCAGTGTGACATTATAATGCCCAAAGTTCGATATATAACTTAGAAACATAGAAAGGTAGACTGTAGGAGCAGTAATAGGCCATTCAGTCCTTTTAGCCTGCACTGTCTTTCAATCTGACTGATGATAAGATTAGTAAGTTGCCGATGGCTGTGAGAAAATATGGCGTTCTGCTGACAAAGGAGACTTAACTCAAGAAGCGCAGGAGCAGATATTAACAATTTCTGGATACAAGGTGTTCAAGAAAGATAGGAGAGAGGAAAGAAAAGAGAAGGGGCGGAGATATTTATTAAGGTCAGCACTACAGTGAGTGAGAGGTCGAAGTTAAAGACTGACCTATTTGGTTAAAGCTATGGATAAAGGTGAGTAAAGTTGCTTAATGCTCAGCCTAAAAATAAAATATTCATTTAATATCCTGGCGTGCCTCAATATAAATCCTCTTTTCCAAACCTAATTTAATCTTTTACCATCCTGTTACAATTCCATTGCCTATAGAAAGCTTTTTCAGTGACTTTTGTATTAATTGATAATATTATAAGGTTTTATGAGATTGGAGCATGCATCTTCCCCCCCCTCATCCACCTATTGTATTTTTTGCTACCTTCTCCCCAACCCCAATCCCCTCCCATATATCTCTCCACCCTGAAGGCTCCCTGCCTTCATTCCTAATGAAGGGCTTTTGTCGAAACGTCGATTTTTCTGCTTCTTGGATGCTGCCTGGCCTGCTGTACTTTTCCAGCACCACTCTAATCTAGACTCTGACTTCCAGCATCTGCAATCCTCACTTTTGCCATGCAAGGATTGACCAAAGAGTGAGCAGAGTACACAAGCAAGGAAACCATGTTAAAACACTTGATTTTCCTCAGGTACCGTTATTAGGTTTGCAGATGACACCAAAATTGGAGGTGTAGTGGACAGTGAAGAGGGCTACCTCAGATTACAACAGGATCTGGACCAGATGGGCCAATGGGCTGAGAAGTGGCAGATGGAGTTTAATCCAGATAAATGCGAGATGCTGCATTTTGGGAAAGCAAATCTTAGCAGGATTTATACACTTAATGGTAAGGTCCTCGGGAGTGTTGCTGAACAAAGAGACCTTGGAGTTCATAGGTCCTTGAAAGTGGAGTCGCAGGTAGATAGGATAGTGAAGAAGGCATTTGGTATGCTTTCCTCTTATTGGTCAGAGTATTGTGTACAGGAATTGGGAGGTCGTGTTGCAGCTGTACAGGACATTGGTTAGGCCACTGTTGGAATATTGCATGCAATTCTGGTCTCCTTCCTATCGGAAAGATGTTGTGAAACTTGAAAGGGTTCAGAAAAGATTTACAAGGATGTTGCCAG
>NC_057721.1:75079596-75086682 GCF_004010195.1 Chiloscyllium plagiosum
AGAGGATGTGGTGGAGGCTGGTACAATTGCAACATTTAAGAGGTATTTAGATGGGTATATGAATAGGAAGGGTTTGGAGGGACATGGGCTGGGATATCTGTTCGGCACGGACAGATTGGACCGAAGGGTCTGTTTCCATGCTGTACATCTCTATGACTCTATGACTTGGGAGTTTTGTGTCCTGTTCTGAGAGCCATAATTTAGAAAGGAGGTGAAGAAATTTGAGACGGTGCAGAAAAGATTCCCAAGAGCGACCACAGAGAGTGAGGACCTTCAGCTATGGAGTAAACCAAAGTAGCTATGAGTGCTCCTTCAGAGAAGGTTGAGACGAGATTTGCTTGAGATGTTCAAAATCATGAAGGTGTCTACAGAGCAGAGAATAGGAAATAGTTCCCATTGGCAGAAGGATCGAAAGCAAGAGGGCATACATTTCAGGAAATTGGCAGTAAAGGCGCTGATAATTGGGAGAAACCTCGCAAAGCTGTGAATGGGTTGTTTGAGGGTGTGGAGGAGGCCAGTTTAATTGAGGCTTTCTAAAAGAAATTGGATTGAATCTAAGCATAAAAGAAGTGCAGGACCATGGGGAAAGGTGGGTGACCACATTCGGTGAGTTCCCATCTATAAAATCCAGCCACCAGACTCGCTGTCAAGGAAAGGCCGTCAGCATTCTCAAAGATCCATCCCACCCTGGCAAAGCTTTTCTGCAACCTTTACCATTGGGGAGAAGGTACAGAATTCTGAACACACACACACACACACACACACACTATCCAGTTTCAAAACAGTTTCTACCCTCCTGTTGTTAGAATACTGAGTGGAATCACAAACTCTTAACATTCACCTGTACCTGTGTTTTTGTTTTTGCCGCTGTTTACCTATTATTTACTTATCTGTGCTACTTAAGTATGTGATCTGCCTGTATTGCTTGTAAGACAAAGCTTTTCACTGTGCATCGGTACACATGATAATAAATTCAAACCAATTCAATTCAATTCAATTCCTCCTACAGAAGTTGTCAGGATGGACCGAGTGGCCTCCTTCTGTTCTGTAAAAACTCTATAATTATTGGGTAAACAAAATCCATCAATATCAACTTTAAAAATGAACAATTAATTGGTTATAAATTGTCATTTGATGAAAAGAGTTTCAAATATCTACAAACCTCCGGTGTAGATGCGACTCCTAATTTACTTCCTGAAAGGACCAGTTTTAATTCTTAGGCCAAGTTCTCTGGACTCCTGAGCTGTGATCTGTACCAGTGATCTGTCAAGAAGTTGGTTTTGCATACTCAAGGTGAATGAAATTGGTGTTATTTATATTGCTTAGCTGGCAATTGCAGCTGCTTAAAAAGTGTGAAAGGGATATTATGATGGTGCATCATGTCTGGAGAGTTTCCTTTCAATCAATTTGTCAAATCTGCTCAAAATCATTTGCATTAAAATCAAAGAAGTATGGAAAATAGGGCAGGAGTAGGCCATTTCAGCCCTTTGAACCTGCTCCACCATTCGATATGATTATGGCTGATCATCCAACACAGTACAGCAGATAAGAAGACAACTATGAGAAAGGATGTGGTCAGTGCAGGTCTGAGGGGGTTGTACTTAAATTCACACAGTATACAAAGCAAAGTAAACAAGCTTATATTACAGATTGTAATTGGCAGGTACAATGTTTGGGTATCACAGAGATGTGGCTGCGAGGGGACCAGGACTGGGAACAAAATATCCAAGGAAACATGTCCTTTCGAAAGAACATGCAGATGAACAGAGGGTTAAGGGTTGCCTTATTACTAAGAAATGAAATTAAATCGATAGCAAGAAGTGATATAGAATTAGAAGGCATAGATTATGTGTGAGTTGAGGAACTGCAAGGGGAACAAAAGACCCAGATGGGAGCTATGCAGAAGTCTCCTAGCAGTAGTCAGGATGGAGGGAAGAAATTAAATCAAGAGATAGAAAAGCCATGTAAGGAAGGCATGAGAACACGCCTTCAGTATGGGTGACTTCAGTATGCAGGTAGATTGGGAAAATCAGGTTTCAAGAGAAAGAATTCATGGAATGTCTATGCGATGGTGGTTTAGGAGCAGCTTGTGGTAGAGATTAGATTACTTACAGTGTGGAAACAGGGCCTTCGGCCCAACATGTCCACACTGACCCGCCGAAGCACAACCCACCCATACCCCTACATTTACCCCTTCTTACCTAACACTACAGGCAATTTAGCATGGCCAATTCACCTGCACATCTTTTGGACTGTGGGAGGAAACCGGAGCACCCGGAGGAAACCCACGCAGACATGGGGAGAATGTGCAAACTCCACACAGTCCGTCACCTGAGTCGGGAATTGAACCCGGGTCTCTGGCACTGTGAGGCAGCAGTGCTAACCACTGTGCCACTGTGCTCGCTAGGGAACATGCAATTCTAGATTTGGGTATGTATAATGCAGCAGACTTGATTAGGGAGCTTGAAGTGAAGGAACTCTTGGGCATGGTAACTGTAAGATGATTGAATTCACCTTGCAGTTTGTAAGGGAGAAGTTGGAATCAGATGTAACGGTATTAAAATGGGTATAGGTAACCTCAAAGATATGAGTGAGGAGCTGGCCAGAGATGACGATGGTGGAGCAGCAACAGCAGGGGCTTCTGGGGTAAATTGGAAAACACAGCAGAAATTCCTCCCAAGGAAGAAGAAACAGACCAAGTGGAGGATGAGTCAACCGTAACTCAACAAGGGAAGTCAGGGAGAGCATAAATGCAAAATAAATAGCACATAATGTTGTGAAGATTAGTGGGAAGCCTTTAAAAAAGCCAGCAGAGAAAAAAACAAGAATCATATGTGGGGAGAACACAAACTGGGAGAGTAAACGTGCTTTAAAAAAAATGCTTCCAAGAGCTTTGTTAGATGTGTAAAAAGTAAGAGAGAGACAAGAGTGGACATTTGGCACTGAAAAAAAAGGCCGGAGAAGTAGATTTGGGGAACAAAGAAACGGTAGAGGAGCTGAAAGCCTCAGCTCTGTTTTAAACGTGTGACTCCTGATGTTTTAAAGTGACCCCCTAATTCAAGATTCTCCTATAAGATGGAAATTCTCTCCACAACTACTAGTTCAAAATCAATCAGGATTTTGTATATTTCATTTGAGTCAATTCTTTGCCTTTTATACTCCAGTCGATACAAGCCAAGCTTGTTCAACCTTTTCCCATAAGACAGTCTAGCCATTCCATGTATTCATCTATTAAACCTTCTCTGAAATACCTCCAATATTTTCACATCTTTCCTTAAATAAAGTGACCAATGCTGTACACACTACTCCTGATGCGCTCTCACCAGTGCTTTGTAAAACTGAAGAATAACCTCCCTAACATTTGCATTCAATTCCCCTCAGAATAAATCATAATGTTCTACTAGTTTTCCTAATTCCTTGCTATACCTGCAGACTGACCGTCTGTGATTTATGCACTAGGGCACACAGATCCCTCTGCGTCTGTAATCTCTCACCGTTTAAATAAAATGCCTTTTTTCATTCTTCCTGAAAAAGTGGATGATCTCATATTTTCCTACATTATATTCCGTTTGTCAAATCATTGCTCATTCACTTAACCTGTCTATATCTTTCTGTATCTGGATCAGTGGTGCTAGAAGAGCACAGCAATTCAGGCAGCATCCGAGGACAGGCAAAATCGACGTTTCGGGCAAAAGCCCTTCATCAGGAATAAAAAGCTTTTTATTCCTGATGAAGGGCTTTTGCCCGAAACGTCAATTTTGCCTGTCCTCGGATGCTGCCTGAATTGCTGTGCTCTTCCAGCACCACTGATCCAGAATCTGGTTTCCAGCATCTGCAGTCATTGTTTTTATCTTATATCTTTCTGTAACCTCCTGAATCCTCTTCACAACTCACTTTGCTACCTATCTTTGTATCGTCAGCAATTTTGGCAACTATACCTTCCAACTCTTTATTCAATTTTTTGTTAATTTAGTCTATTATCTAATCAGCCCATTCAGAGAGGTGTTATTACACACTTCTGGACAGATGAGACTTGAACATGTGCATCTTCATCCAGGGGTAGGGATATTGATGCATTCAGCATCTTCCCTCACTTGTTCCAACCAACATAACATGACCATACTACTCACCTTACACAGCTTCTGCAGGGGAAGTGAAGGTTTAGTGCTTTTACCACTGGACTGTTGACCTAGAGAGGAGAGAGTGAGGACTGCAGATGCTATAGATCAGAGTTGAGAGTGTGGTGCTGGAAAAGCGCAGCAGGTCAGGCAGCATCCGAGGAGCAGGAGAATTGACATTTCTGTATCTGTTGCTCCTGGTGCGGTCTCCTCTACACTGGGGAGACAGGATGCCTACTTGGAGACCTCTTCAGAGAACATCTCCCGGACCCCTGCGCCAACCAACCCCACCGCCCTGTAGCCAAACACTTCAACTACCCCTTCCACTGCCAAGGACATGCAGGTCCTTGACCTCCTCCATTGCCACACCCTAACCACCCGACGCCAGGAGAAAGAACACCTCATCTTCTGCCTTGGGACCCTCCAACCACACGGCATCAACGTGAACTTCACTAGTTTCCTCATTTCCCCTCCCCCACCTCATCCCAGATCCAACGTTCCAATTCGACATCGCCCTTATGACCTGTCCCACCTGTCCATCTTCCTTCCCACCTATCGGAGAATTGACATTTCTGTATCTGTTGCTCCTGGTGCGGTCTCCTCTACACTGGGGAGACAGGATGCCTACTTGGAGACCTCTTCAGAGAACATCTCCCGGACACCTGCGCCAACCAACCCCACCGCCCTGTGGCCAAACACTTCAACTACCCCTTCCACTGCCAAGGACATGCAGGTCCTTGACCTCCTCCATTGCCACACCCTAACCACCCGACGCCAGGAGAAAGAACACCTCATCTTCTGCCTTGGGACCCTCCAACCACACGGCATCAACGTGAACTTCACTAGTTTCCTCATTTCCCCTCCCCCACCTCATCCCAGATCCAACGTTCCAATTCGACATCGCCCTTATGACCTGTCCCACCTGTCCATCTTCCTTCCCACCTATCCGCTCCACCCTCCTCTTCAAATTATCACCATTACCCCACCTCCATCTACCTATTTCACTCTCAGCTATCTTCCTCCCAGCCCCACCCCCTCCTATTTATCTCTCTACCCCCTCGTCTCACAAGTCTCATTCCTGATGAAGGACTCTTATCTGAAACGTTGATTCTCCTGCTCCTTGGATGCTGCTTGACCTGCTGTGCTTTTCCAGCACCACACCCTTGACTTTTAACCCAGAGGTCGAGGTCATGTTCTGGGGACCTGTAATCAAATCCTGCCATGGGAGAATTTGAATTTAATATTTTTTTAAAAATCTGGAAACAAGAGTCTGCTGTTGACAATGAAACCACAGTTGGTTGTTGGGGGAAAAGAACTTCAAGGAAGAAAATCTGCCAACCTAGTCAGGCCTACATGTGACTCAAGACTCACAGCAATGTGGTTGACTCTTAACTTCCCTCTGGGCAATTAGAGATGGGCAATAAATGATGGCCTATCCAGCAACTCACCCATCCCAAGAAAGAATAAGAAAAAGCTCTGCCTCATTCGCTCATAAAACCTTTCTACCAGCACTAACAGTTGTGCTTTCATTTTAAACAATCACTCTGGAGATGTTGACAGAGTCGAAGAGTGTGGTGCTGGAAAGGAACAGCAGGTCAGGCATCATCTGAGGAGCAGGAAAATCAATGTTTCGGGCATAAGTCCTTCAACAGGCTTGTGGGTCAGGGCTGAGAGATAAATGGGAGGGGTTGGGTGGGTAGCTGAGAAAGTGGTAGGTAGATGAAGGTGAGGGAGAAGGTGATAGGTCAGCGAGGGGAGTGATGGACAGGTCTGGAGGTCTGTGCCGAGTTGGAGGTTTGGGACTGGGTCAATGTGGGGGTAGGGGAAATGAGGAAGGTTCTGAAATCCACATTTATCCCGTGTCATTGCAGGGTCCCAAGGCGGATTATGAGGCGTTCTTCCTCCAGGCGTCGGGTGGTAACAGTTTAGCGGTGGAGGAGGCCCAGGACCTGCCTGTCCTCGACAGAGTGGGAGGGGGAGTAGAAGTGTTCAGCCATAGGGTGGTGGGGTTAGTGGGTGTGGGTGTCCCAGATATGTTCTCTGAAACGATCTGCAAGACGTTGTCCTGACTCCCTGATGTAGAGGAGACCACATTGGGTGCAACAGATGCAGTAGCTGACATTGGGAGAGGTACAGGTAAACTTCTGACAGATGTGGAAGGATCCCTTGGGGCCTTGGACGGAGGTGAGGGGAGTGGTGTGGGCTTAAGTTTTGCACTTCCTGCAGTGGCAGGGAAAGGTGCCTGGAGTAAGGTGTTGGCTGGTGGGGGGATATGGACCTGGCGAGGGAGTCGCTGAGGGAATGGTCTCTCCAGAATACTGATATGGGTGAGGAGGGAAATAAATATTTGGTGGTGGGGACCGTTTGGAGGTGGCAGAAGTGGCAGAGGATGATACATTGTATGCAGAGGTTGGTGGGATCGAAGGTGAGGACCAGGAGGGGGGTTCTGTCTTTGTTGCACTGGGAGGGGTGAGGTTCAAGGTTAGTGGTGCGTGAAGTGGAGGAGATGAGCTGGAGGGCATCGTTGACCATGTGGGAAGAGAAGTTACGATCTTGGAAGAAAGAGGCCATCTGGGATTTTCTGAGGTGGAATTGGTCATCCTGGGAACAGATGCGGTGGAGGCGGAGGAGTGGGAATAACATATGGCATTTTTACAGGAGGTAGGGTGGGAGGAGGTGTAGTCAAGGTAGCTGTGGGAGTCGCTGGGCTTGTAGTATACGTCTCTGGTTAGTCAGTCACCAGAGACAGTGATGGAGAGGTCCATGAAGGGACAGAGGTGTCTGAGATGGTCCAGGTGAACTTGAGGTTGGGGTGGAAGGTTTGGTAAAGTTGATGAACTGTTCCACCTCCTCGTGGGAGCACGAGGCAGCGCCGATACTGTCATTGATGTAGCGGAGAAACTGGTGAGGGCGGCACGGTGGCACAGTGGTTAGCACTGCTGCCTCACAGCGCCAGAGACCCGGGTTC
>NC_057721.1:75086800-75091905 GCF_004010195.1 Chiloscyllium plagiosum
TGTGGACTTGTTGGGCCGAAGGGCCTGTTTCCACACTGTAAGTAATCTAATCTAATCTAACTGTGGAAGATTGACTGTTCCACGTAACCAATAAGCAAGCAAGCATAGCTGGGGTCCATGCAGGTGCCTATGGCTACTCCTTTGATTTGGAGGAAGTGGGAGGATTGGAAGGAAAAGTTGTTGAGGACGAGGATTGGTTCAGCCAGGTGGATGAAGGTGTTAGTGGAAAGGTACTGGTTGGGATTGCGTGAAAGGAAGAAACGGAGGGCTTGGGAACCATCGTCATGGCGGATCAATGTGTACAGGGAATTGATGTTCATGGTGAAGATGAGGCGTTGGGGGCACGGGAAATGAAAATCTTGGAGGAGGTGAAGGGCGTGGGTGGTTCATGAACTTAGGAGAGGAATTACTGGACTAAGGGGGACAGGATGGTGTCGAGGTAGAAAGAGATGACTTCTGTGGGACAGGTGCAGGCTGAGACAATGGGTCAACTGGGGAAGTCAGGTTTGTGAACCTTTGGTAGGAGGCAGAATTGGGCGGTGCAGGGATCACGGACAATGAGTTTGGAGGCTGTGGATGGGAGATCCCCGGAGGTGATGAGGTTGTGGATGGTCTGAGAGATGATGGTTTGGTGATGGGAGGTGAGGTCATAATTGAGGAAGATGTAGGAGGAGGTGTCTGCAAGTTGGCACCTGGTTTCAGTGGTGTGGATGTTGGTGCGCTATACTACCACTGCGCTCCCCACTTGTCTGCGGGTTTGATCGTGAGGTTGGGGTTGGAGGGGAGGGAGTGGTTGCACTTTGTGAGGGCGTGAGGGTGGAGTGGGTGAGGGGCTGGACAGGTTGAGGCAGTCGATGTCATGGCAGCAGTTTGAAATGAAGAGGTTAAGGGCGGGTAACAGGCTGGCACAGGGTGTCCAGGTGGATGGGGTGTATTGGAGGTGAAGAAGAGATCCTTGGTGGGTGGGCAGGTGTCCTGGTTGAAAATGTGGTCATGGAGGTGGAAGAAACATTCAAGGTTGCAGTATGTGTCGAACTTATTAATCTGGGAGCACAGAGGGATGAAGGTTAGGCCTTTGCTGAGGACTGAGGGTAGATGGAGACACCATGAGCATTCCAGTAGATTCAAGTTGAGTGAGAGACCAGAGGTTGGTGGATTCGATGAGCTGGATCTCTGTCCTTGCAACAGCATTTCAATGATTCTGAAAATAACAAATGTGGAGATCATAGTGGGCCAGGCAGCATCATGGAGAGAGAGTGAGCTAATGTTTCAAGTCTAGATGACTCTCCAGCATTCATTGTTTTCAGTATAGATTCCAGCACCTTCAGTAATTTGGTTCAGCATTACAATCATGATTGGCAGTACACCCTGAAATAGATTTAAACTGTGCCATGATGAGGCAGAAATGCTGCCAGGCCAAAGGATTCTGGAGAGAGAGATAAGGTGATCTTTGAAAAAGGTCAGGCATTTCCCTTTCTATTTGTTCATAGCGTGTTGGCATCCCTGACTGAGCCAGAATTTATTGCCCATTCCTAATTTCCCAGAGGGTACTTTTGAATCAGTCACATTGGGTTGAGAGTCAGATGTAGCCAGACTCGATAAGGAATGCAGGTTTCCTTCCCTGAAGGACATTAGAGAACTTGATATCTTCCTACAACAATCTACATTGTTACATGGTCACCTTGAGGTCAAAGATTTATATTCCAGGCTGATTTATTGAATTCAAATTTCCTCATATGACATTGTGGGATTTGAACTGATGTCACCAGCCCTTCTCTGGATTATTAATCCATTGACTTTATTAACATGTTATGTCATTTGGGAATCCTCTGCCATTCAGGCTTCTTATAAATTAAATATGAAAATGTGTGAAAATTGATAAACTCCATAAGACCACAAGGAATAGAAACAGGAGGATGTTGCTCAGCCCCTTGAGCCTGCCCCACCATTCAATAGCATCATGGCTGATCTGACATTCCTCATGTCATTTTCCTGCCCTTTCCCTGTAACCCTCGATCCCCCAAATGATCAAGAATCTATCTCAGCCTTAAATATACACAAGGACTCTGCCCCCACAGTTCTCTGTGGCAAGGAGTTCCAAAGACTCACAACCCTCTGAGAGAAGAAATTCCTCCTCATCTCAGTGTTAATTTGGCATACCTTTATCCTATGCCCTCTGGTCTGCGATTCTCCCATAGAAGGGAATGATCCTCACAGTATTTATCTTAAAAATTCAATACACTTTAATGAGATCACCTTTCATTCTTTTAAATTTCAGTGAGCAAATTCCAAACCTGTTTATTCCTTGCTCATAAGAAAATCCCTCCACACCAAGGTTCAACCTGATCTGATCTATTCTCTCAATCTGCCAGAGTTATTCTGTTGAGCATTTACTTTCAGTCGGGTATTCATATTCTGTCAAGTGTAAATTACTGACACCTTCCATCCCTCAGGACTCAACATTGATTTCAACAACTTCAGACGATGAACACTATCCTCTGATATCAACATAGCTCTCTCCAATCTAACCCCATTTTCCACATACAATGTCTTGTTTGCAGGAGTTTGCTCTTGATTTATGCTAACAACACTGACCATTAACACTGATTCTTCATCTATAGCACTCCTCTGCTGCCATTAACACTCTCTTTTGCTCTGGGCATTGTCACCATCTGTTCCATTGCTTGTATTTGGGGTGGCATGGTGGCTCAGTGGTTAGCACAGTTGTTCGATTCCAGCCTTGGGCGACTGTCTATGTGGAGTTTGCATATTGTTCCTGTGTCTATATTGGTTTCCTCCCACCAGTCCAATGATGTACAGGTAACAGGGATCGTCTATGCTAAATTGCCCATAATGTCCAAGGTTGTGCAGATTAACCACAGAAAATGGAGGGTTACAGAGGTGTGGTAGGAGGGTGTGTCTGGATGGGATGCTCTTTGGAGGGTCAGTATGGATTCAGTTGGCCAGCTCCCACACTGTAGGGATACAATTCCTCCTCTGGTGATAACATAAGAGCTGTCCTTTTCCTGAAATTGAAATGCAAACCCTATTTCTCATTCCACCAAGTTATGATAAGTTTTTCTTGAATTTTTCTAAGTAGAGCACATGGATTGCAATGTTTCAAGAAGACAGCTCACCACCACTTCTCAAGTACAGGTAGAGCAATTACTGTGGACCCAGTCAGTGACACCCATATTTCATGAGCAAATAAAATAGTAACTTTCAATATTTATTTCACCAAAGCTCTGTCATGAAACAATGAACTTGTGGCAGTATTATAATTTAGTTTTTAAATGGCCACTGAAAATTATGCCTCAGAATATTGAAACAGGATACTTTGGTGCAGTTTGGTGAATACAAATTAATATGTTTATCACAATAATTAAGCGTTTAAAATCACAATCAATGCAGCAATGACCTGATTGTGAATTACTGAAAATGGGTTTCTGAAAATGACTGTTTCCCAGTCAGATTGGAAAACTGTTGTGAGTTCTTCCATAAATGGAAAAATAATTTTGTTCCTTTTATAATGTGACCTATGGTGTCCTTGTTGGTTAAAGAAACAAGTTAATCTTGAAAGCATCACAGAAGTGTGCACTATAGCCCAACTAATGGAACCTCCCAATGATGAATCATTCACCCTGGTGCTGAAACCATAAATGGGGTCCTTTGCCGTGAAAACTCTGAGAGTCATTCATTCCCAAAATCAGGGGAATTGCACCAAAATGATCTGACTTCATTTTTAAAGCCTCCTTGAAAAGTTGCAAATCAATGCAATTGTACAGGTCTCTGGGACATGAAATATTGCCTTTTATCTTGTTTTTAATATAACACTCCTGTCAACCTGGTTCTATCTCCAGCTGTCTGTACAAGTGCTATTATGATTTTTTTAGCTTCATGTGGCTTTAGATCATCTCCAAGTCTGGCCCAACGTGTCAGCTCCCAGCAAAATAACAAAACCATGCCAAAATATTTGATGTCTTCTCCTAACTAGCACCATGTATTGTCTGGAGAGGCAAGTATGCATTCAATGGTAAGTCTCTGTATCGGATATACGAAGGATGAGCCTGATGGTTGGATGTAATGATTCAAATGGCATCTTCTTTGTGCCAACTCTTTTCAAATACAAATAAGCAGTGGGGATTCTGGTTTTACCTCCAGCCATCAGTCAGGCACTTCAGCCATAAATTAATTCTTTTTAACTTTTGTGAGGAAAGCTGAGACCAAGAAATTGGAGTGAAAGATGCTGAGATGAAATTTAATGGAATTGCTTGTGTTAACTCTCATTGTCCTGTGAGGGAGGGTCAGAGTAAGAACAAGGCTGCACCCAATGTGGCCTACTGTACATTGGAGAAACCAAATGCAGTCTGGGTGACCACTTTGCAAAACACCTCCCGTCTGTGTTACAAACATGACCCTGACCTTCCCGTAGCTGGTCATTTTAACACAGTGTCCTGCTCACATGCCACTGGTCTGTCCTTGGCCTGGTGCAGTGTTTCAGTGAATCACAGCACAAACTGGAGGAAAACCATCTTGTCTTCAGACTAGACATTTATTGTGGACCAGGCCAGACCCCCTCAAAATATTTCATGAAAGTAGCCTGGACCCTAACTTTTCTAGTTGCTTTAAGCTGGTGTACGGTGGGTATCCCAGGAGGGATGCAGCTAGCCCAACCACTTAGTTTTAAACAAAACAGAATTTATTTGCAAGTTTACTGAATGAAACACAAACAAAAGGGAACAGAATACAGAATAACTTAAAGTTTGTGCGAAGATTTGTAGCTCGGGTGCTCGTTGTTATGGTTCTGTTCGCCGAGCTGGAAGTTTTTGTTGCAAACGTTTCGTCCCCTGGCTAGGCGACATCATCAGTGCTGGGTACCCAATATACCAACCACGACAGCGGACAGCTGAAACTGACAACCAGAAGCGGCAGGGACAGACCACTATAAACACCGGAGGAAACAACAAAGAAGCGCTTCGCAGGAGGCTCCCAAGCACTGATGATGCCGCCTAGCCAGGGGACGAAACGTTTCCAACAAAAACTTCCAGCTCGGCGAACAGAAACACAACAACGAGCACCCGAGCTACAAATCTTCACACAAACTT
>NC_057721.1:75092658-75109832 GCF_004010195.1 Chiloscyllium plagiosum
AATGTAGTGTACAAAATGCCATGCAAGGACTGCACAAAACACTATATAGGACAAACAGGAAGACAGCTAACAATCCGCATACATGAACATCAACTAGCCACGAAACGACACGACCAGCTATCCTTAGTAGCCACACACGCAGACAACAAGCAACATGAATTCGACTGGGACAACACTACTATCATAGGGCAAGCCAGACAGAGAACAGCCAGGGAATTCCTAGAGGCATGGCATTCATCCACAAACTCCATCAACAAACACATCGACCTGGACCCAATATACCAACCACTACAGTGGACAGCTGAAACTGACAACTGGAAGCGGCAGGGACAGACCACTATAAACACCGGAGGAAACATCAATGAAGCGCTTCGCAGGAGGCTCCCAAGCACTGATGCTGTCGCCTAGCCAGGGGACGAAACGTTTGCAACAAAAACTTCCAGCTCGGCGAACAGAACCACAACATACCCCTTGTTTCATTAGAGTCAGTCTCGGTACCAGAAACTTGGCTGCTCATGCTACATTCCCCTGAGAGTTCATCCACAAACTCCATCAACAAACACATCGACCTGGACCCAATATACCAACCATTACAGCGGACAGCTGAAACTGACAACCGGAAGCGGCAGGGACAGACCACTATAAACACCGGAGGAAACATCAAAGAAGCGCTTCGCAGGAGGCTCCCAAGCACTGATGATGTCGCCTAGCCAGGGGACGAAACTATTGCAACAAAAACTTCCAGCTCGGCGAACAGAACCACAACACAGAATAACTTAACCTATCTGAAAACCCAACAGACCATCCCAGCTTAATAATGTTGTTCCAAATACTTGCAACAATTCCCATAAATACCCCTTGTCAAAAAAAAAGGATAAATCCAACACTGGGTCTTACAGGAGAGATGTCTGAGACAGGGAGGATCAGCATGGACCTACTTCTTTAGGTCCAGCAACTTCACAATGACTGCCTGCTAAAACCAGAGAAAAGCTGAGCTGGGAGAACTGGCCACTCCCCTTTCATTGTACAAGTGTTTTTTTTTATTTGAAAGTCTTTTTCAGAGGCTATAATCAAAATGGTCCTAAAACACTTCAAATCTAGAACTCCTGGCAACTCTGCGATTATGACCCCTTTGAATAAAAAAAAGGACAACATAACCTTGTTAAGGGAACAACAGCATCACACACTTCACAACTTTCTAGACTTAACATTGAGCTCAACATCTTCAAATTGTGAACCAACTCCCATTCCTTCCCTTTCCTTTAGTTTTACTTGTTGCATTCTCCCTCACCATGTCCCCTCTCCCCATTCCAGTGGGACCCAATGTTCAAGGCTTGTAGTTAGACACACCATTGTTCTGCCATTCTCACATTCTGATCACTTAGAGTCATAGAGTCACATAGCACGGAAACAGACCCTTCGGTCCAACTTGACCATGCCGACCAGATTTCCCAAACTAATCTGTTCCCATTTGCCAGCACGTGGCCCACATCCCTCCAAGCCCTTCCTATTTGTGTACCCATCCAGATGCCTTTTAACTGTTGTAATTGTACCAGCCTTCATCACTTCCTTAGCAGCTCGTTTCCATACACGCAATGCCAGCTGCGTGAAAAGGCTGCCCCTTAGGTCCCTTTTAAATCTTTCCCCTCAAACTCTAAACATACCCACTAGTTCTGGATTCCCCCAAACCAGGGAAAAGACATAGAACATAGAACATAGAACAATACAGCGCAGAACAGGCCCTTCGGCCCTCGATGTTGCACCAAGCTGTGAACTATTCTCAGCTCATCCCCCTACACTATCCCATAATCATCTATGTGCTTATCCAAGGATTGTTTAAATCTCCCTAATGTGGCTGAGTTAACTACATTGGCAGGTAGGGCACTCCACGCCCTTACCACTCTCTGAGTAAAGAACCTGTCTCTGACATCTGTCTTAAATCTATCACCTCTCAATTTGTAGTTACACCCCCTTGTACAACCTTGTCCATTTACTCTAATCATGCCCCAATGATTCTATAAATCTTTATAAGGTCACCTCTCAGGCTCTGACGCTCCAGGGAAACCAGCCCCAGCCTATTCACCTTCTCCCTGTAGCTCGAACCTACCAAATTTGGCAATATCCTAATATTTTTTTGAAACCTTTCAAGTTTCACACCATCCTTCCTATAGGAGGGAGACCAGAATTGAACGCAATATTCCAAAAGTGGTCTAACCAATGTCCTGTACAGCTGCAAATGTCCTCCCAACTCCTATACTCAATGCTCTGACCAATAAAGGAAAGCATACCAAACACCTTCTTCTCTATCCTATCTACCTGCGACTCTACTTTCGAGGAGCTATGAACCTGCACTCCAAGGTCTCTTCACACAGCAACATTCCAGGATACAAATGCTATAGGAAGGATAGGAGTGGGGGGTGCAGAGGAGAGGTGGGGTAGTGGTGTTTTTGATAAGGTACAGCATTGCAACTGTGTTTCGGGAGGATATTTCTGGATGGAACTGAGAAATAAGAAAGCGATGATCACCTATTGAGATTATATTAGAGATCCCTCAATAGTCGCACAGGAAATTAAGAAACAAATTTGTGAGGAGATCTCAGTTATCTATAAGAAAAATAGGATGGTTATGGTAGGGGATTTTAACTTTATAAACATAGTGTTCAGGGTTTAGAATAGAGAGGAACTTGTTAAGTAATTAATTTGCACTATCAGCAGCCTTTCTCCCCCAGCACTCCAACACCCGCCCCACCACAATTGCCTAAATGCTGTCCCCTCCATACTTTACATCAGCACTGATGAAGAATCATCTCCACTCAAAACAGGAAAGGTCTCTGGCACTGAACCTGGCACTGAGCCTCAGAAGGAAAAGGGGGGAATAGAAAAGCGCGAGTGGTAGGGGACTCAATAGTTAGACGATTGACAGGAGATTTTGTGGTCAGGGACTGGACTCATGGAAGGTATGTTGCCTCACTGGTGCCAGGATTGGGTTTAGAGGCTTCTGAAGGGGGAGGGTAAGCAGCCAGAAATTAGCACCAGGAAAGGGACTGAGGATCTGAAAAGTGACTACAGAGAGTTAGGTTGGAAGCTGAAGAGCAGGACGAGTAAAGTAGCAATCTCAGGTTTGCTACCGGTGCCACGAGACAGTGAGGTGAGGAACAGTCAGCGAATGCAGCTTAACACGTGGCTGCGAGGCTGGTCCAAGAGGGAGGGCGTCAGATACCTAGACCATTGGGATGCCTTCTGGGGAAGGTGGGTCCTGTACAAGAAGGACAGGTTGCACTTGAACTGGAGGGGCACAAATGTCTTAGGTAGGAGATTTGTTTGTGTGGTTCGGGAGAGTCTAAACTAGTTAGGCAAGGGGGTGGGAACCAGAGCTACATATCTGAGATGGGGGGCAGTTGTAGATGGGGCAGTGACAGGATGTAGTGAATCTTTTGGGAAGGTTTTTCACGTGATGAAACAAAGGGATTGGTTAAAGTCTGTCAGAAATAAGAGTGATGAACTTAGAGCACGGATCAATACTTGGGACTATGATGTTGTGGCCATAATGGAGACATGGGTTTCACAGGGGCAGCAATGGTTGATACATGTTCCAGAGTTTAGAACATTTAAAAAGAATAGGGAGGGTGGAAAAAGAGGAGGGGGTGTAGCATTGCTAATCAGAGAGTGCATCACAGCTACAGAAACGAAGGTTGTTGAGGAAGGTTTGTTTACTGAGACAGTTTGGGTGGAAGTTAGGAACAGCAAGGGAGGAGCCACCTCATTGGGGGTTTTCTACAGACCCCCTAATAGCAGTAGGGAGACTGAAGAACTCATAGGCCGGCAGATTTTGGAAAATGCAGATGTAGCAGGGTTGTTGATATGGGTGACTTCAACTTTCCCAATATTGACTGGAACCTGCTTAGTGCAGACGTTTTGGAGGGAACCATTTTGTCAAGTGTGTTCAGGAGGGTTTCCTTACTCAGTACGTAGGCCGATGAGGAGCGGGGCCATTTTGGATTTGGTGCTCGGCAATGCACCAGGACAGGTGTCAGATCTCGCAGTGAGAGAACACTTTGGTGACAGTGATCACAACTGCCTCACATTTACCTTGGAGAGGGAAAGGAGCAGTTACCAAGGGAAGATATTTAATTGGGAAAAAGGAAGTTATGACACTATCAGACAGGAGTTGGGAAGTACAGACTGGGAGCAATTGTTCCACAGAAAGGATACAACTGACATGTGGAGACTGTTTAAGGAGCAGTTGTTGCGAGTGATGCACGAATTTGTTCCTCTGAGACAGGCAAGAGTGGGTAAGATTAAGGAGCCTTGGATGACAAGAACAGAGGAGCTTCTCGTCAAAAGGAAGAAGGCACCTTACGTAAGGTGGAGGAAGCAAGGATCTAGCACAGCTTTAGAGGATTACAGGCTTGCTAGAAAGGACCTCAGAAATGGACTGAGGAGATCCAGAAGGGGGCATGAAAAAGGTTTGGCAGGAAGGATTAGGGAGAACCCAAAGGCGTTTTATTTATATGTGAGGAATAAGAGAATGATCAGGGAGAAGGTAGGGCCAGTCCCAGATAGCATAGGGAACTTGTGCGCGGAGTTTGAGCAGATAGGGGAAGCCCTAAATGAGTTTTTTGCTTCAGTTTCCACTAAGGAAAGGGACCTTATTGTGAATGAGAACTTTGAGGAGCTGGGAAATAAGCTTGAACAGATTAAGATTGATGAAATTGATGTGCTGGAAATTTTGGCAAACATTAAGATTGGTAAGACCCCAAGGCCAGACCAGATTTATCTGAGGTTGCTCCAGGAAGCGAGAAAGGAGGTTGCTAAGCTGCTGGCGAAGATCTCTGCTTCCTAACTTTCCATGGAAGTCGTACCGGAATATTGGAGGGATGCAAATGTTGTTCCTCCTTTCAAAATGGGAATAGGGAAATGGCAGACCAGTCAGTCTTATGTTGGTGGTCAGCAAAGCTTTGGAAAGAATTTTGAGGGCTAGGATTTATGACTATTTGGAAGGACATAGTGTGATTAAAGGCAGTCAGCATGGATTTGTGAGGGGCAGGTCATGCCTCACGAATCTTATGGAGTTCTTTGAGGAGGTGATGAGACAGTTCGACGAAGGTTGAGCAGTGGATGTGTGCATATGGACTTCAGCAAGGCATTTGATAAGGTTCCCCACGGTTGGCTCATTCATAAAATCAGGAGGTATGGGATACAGGGAGGTTTGGCTATCTGGATTCAGAATTGGTTGGCTGACAGAAGGCAGAGAGTGGTTATAGATGGAAAGTATTCTATCTGAAGGTCAGTGGTGAGTGGTGTCCCTCAGGGCTCTGTTCTTGGGCCTCTGCTGTTTGTAGTTTTTATAAATGACTTGGATGAGGAGGTTGTGGGATGGATTAGTAAATTTGCCGATGACATAAAGGTTGGAAGCATCATTGATAGTATCGAGGGCTATTGCAGGCTGCAGCGTGACATAGACAGGATGCAGAGCTGGGCTGAGAAATTGCAGATGGAGATCAATCTGGATAAGTGCAAAGTGATGCTGCATATAAGATTAAAGACAGGATTCTTGGCAGTGTGGAGGAACAGAGGGATCTGGGTGTGTAAGTACATAGGTCCCTCAAAGTTGCCACCCAAGTGGATAGGATTGTTAAGAAAGCATCTGGCATTTTGGCTTTTATTAACAGGGGGATCGAGTTTAAGAGCCGCAAGGTTTTGCTACGCTCTACAAGACCCTGGTGAGACCACACTTGGAATATTGCGTCCAGTTCTGGTCACCCTACTATAGGAAAGATACAGAAGCTTTGGAGAGGGTGCAAAGAAGGTTTACCAGGATGATGCCTGGACTGGAGGGCTTGTCTTATGAGGAGAGGTTGAATAAGCTTGGACTTTTCTCTCTGGAGAGAAGGAGGAAGAGAGGTGACCTGATTGAGGTATACAAGATAACAAGAGGCATGGATAGAGTCAATAGCCAGAGACTTTTCCCCAGGGCAGAATTGACTGGCACAAAGGGGTCATCATCTTAAGATATTAGGAGGAAGATATAGAGGAAACATCAGAGGTAGATTCTTTACACCGAGAGTTGTGAATGTATGGAATGCTTTGCCAGCGGTGGTGGTGGAAGCAGAGTCATTTGGGACATTTAAGCAAATGCTGGACATGCACATGGACAGCAGTGAGTTGAGGGCTGCGTAGGTTTTATTATTTTGTTTTAGATTAGGTATAATCCTTGGCACAACATTGTGGGCCGAAGGGCCTGTTCTGTGCTGTACTTTTCTATGTTCTATGTTCTAAAACGCTCGCTTCCTCTCTCGCCATAGATGAAGCCTAATCCATTTTGTTTTCAGTAAGAGTTAGGCAAGCATTCCAAGTATGAACAGACAAAAGCAA
Organism: Chiloscyllium plagiosum; assembly: GCF_004010195.1. NCBI lineage: Eukaryota > Metazoa > Chordata > Chondrichthyes > Orectolobiformes > Hemiscylliidae > Chiloscyllium > Chiloscyllium plagiosum. Next base: position 75,099,034 of record NC_057721.1, read on the forward strand.
GCAAAAAAATACATAAAGCATCTGGCACAATCTTAATGAGTTCCAAAACACAGTCAATTATAATTGATGTGTCAGTCAATTTGTCCAAAACAGATGTACATCTCAGTTGCTTGCAAAACGGTCATGTGGTGGCCTAATGGTATTTTCGTTAGATTATTAATCTAGAAACTCAACTGGTGTTCTGGTGACCCTGGTTCAAATTCCACCATGGCAGATGGAGAAATTTGAAGTTAATACAAAAAAAATCTGGAATTGTGTATCTACTGTGATCCTGCCACCAATTGATGAGATCGAAGTTCTGCAGTCCTGTCACATCCGGTCACGAATGGTGGTGGACGAGTAAACAACTCACTAAAGGAAGAGGCTCCATAAGTATCCTCATCCTCAATGATGGAAGAGCCCAGCACCTCAGTGCAAAAGACAAGGCTGAAGCATTTGCAGCAATCTTCAGCAGGAAGTGCTGAGTCGATGATTCAACTCAGCATCCTCCTGTGGTGCCCAGCATTACAGATACCAGTCTTCAGCCAATTTGATTCACTCCATGCGATATCAAGAAATGGTCAGAGGAAATGGATATTGCAAAAATTATAGGCCCTGACAACATTCCGGCAGTAGTACTGAAGACTTGTGCTCCAGAATTTGCCGCTGCCTGAGCCAAGCTCTTCCACTGGTATCTACCTGACAATGTGGAAAAATAAAAAGCAGGAAAAAATCTAACCAGGCAACATCAAGGGAGCAGGAGAATTGACGTTTCAGGCATAAGCCCTTCTTCAGGATTCTTTGATTCCTGAAGAAGGGCTTATGCCCGAAATGTCAATTCTCCAGCTCCCTTGATGCTGCCTGACATGCTGCGCTTTTCCAGTAATACATTTTTCAGCTCTGATATCCAGCATCTGCAGTCCTCACTTTCTCCTAAAAATCCAACCAGGCCAATCACCCCATCAGCAAAATGATGGAAGGTGTCATCGACAGTGCTACCAAGCAGCACCTGCTCAGCAATAACCTGCTCAGTGACACCCAGTTTCAATTCTGCCTGAAGAAGGGCTTATGCCCCAAATGTCAATTCTCCAGCTCCCTTGATGCTGCCTGACTTGCTGCGCTTTTCCAGTAACACATTTTTCAGCTCTGATATCCAGCATCTGCAGTCCTCACTTTCTCCTAAAAATCTAACCAGGCCAATCACCCCATCAGCAAAATGATGGAAGGTGTCATCGACAGTGCTACCAAGCAGCACCTGCTCAGCAATAACCTGCTCAGTGACACCCAGTTTCAATTCTGCCAGGGCCACTCAGTTCCAGACCTCATTACAGCCTTGGTTCAAACATGGGCAACACAGTTGAATTCCAAAGGTAAGATAAGAGTGACAGCCCTTGGTATCAAGGCCACATTTGACTGAATGTGGCATATAGGAGCCCTAACAAAACTGGAATCAATGGGTTTCTGAGGGCAAGCTCCCTGACACAGAGGAAGATGTGTGTGGTTGTTGGAGGTCAGTCATCTCAGCTCCAGGACATCTCTGCAGGAGTTCCTCAGGGTATTGTTCAAGGCCCAAGCATTTTCAGCTGCTTCCCTCCATCATAAGGTCAGAAGTGAGGATGCTCACCAATGATTGCACATGTTCAGCATTACTTGTGACTCCTCAGATACTAAAGTAATCAATGTTCAAATGCAACAAGATCTGGACAATATCCAGGCTTAGGCTGACAAGTGGCAGCTGATATTCACATTATACTATCAAGATCCTGGTGGTTACCATTGACCAGAGACCCAACTAGACTCATCACATAAACACAGCGGCTGCAAGAGCAGGTCAGAGGCGAGGAATACTGTGGTAGATAACTCACCTCCTGACTCCCCAAAGCCTGTCCATCATCAATGAGGTACAAGGCAGGAATGTGATGGAATATTCCCCACTTTCCTAGATGGATACAGCTCCGAGAACACATAACACCATCTCAGACAAAGCTTGAATGGCATCACATCCAAAAGCATCCACACTCTCCACCACCGACGCTTACCAGCAGCAGTATGAACTATCTACAAATGCACTGCAGAAATCCACCAAAACCCTCAGACAGCATCTTTCAAACCCACAACTACTTTCATCGAGAAGGACAAGGACAGTAGATACATGGGAACAGCATCACCTTCAAGCTCCCCTCCAAGCCACTCACCATCCAGACATGTCCATCTATATCGATGGAACTGAGTTTGAGAGGGTAGAGAGTGAGAAATTCGGAGGAGTGGCGATAACCAATAACCTGTCCTAGACTTCCCACATCAATGCAATTGCTAAGAAGGCACAAGAACACCTCTTCTTCCTCAGGCGGCTCAGGAAATTCAGCATGCTCATAAGGACCCTCACCAATTTCTACAGATGTACCACTGAAAGTATTCTATCTGGGTGTATAATGGCTTGATATGGCAACTACTTCACCCAGGATTGTAAGAAACTACAGAAGGTGCTGTGCACAGCCCAGACCATCATGGAAGCCAACCTTCCATCCATGAACTCCATTTTTACAGCCCACTGTCATGGGCAGGTTGCCGCCATCATCAAAGATCCCTCCTACACTGTCAATGCTCTCCTAAAATCTCTTCCATCAGGCAGACGATACAGAAGCCTGAACACCCGCACCCAGCTGTTGTTTGATTTATGAATGATCTCTCTTGCCTCAAAAAATGCTGATCTTGCTAACATTGATCTCGTCTAGCGCATGCCCTGTGTAATGTAACCTGTATGCCTCTGTCTAAGTCTTTTTGATCTGCACATCCTTGCTTGTTATAATCTGCCTGTTCAGCTAGTAAACAAAACTTTTCACTGTACTGTGATACACATGACAATAAATCGATCAATCAAATATATCACGGTTCCTTCATTGTCACTGGTTCAAGTTCCTGGAATTCCCTCCCTAATGGCATTGTGGGTCAACCAACAGCATATGGACTGCAGCGGTTCAAGAAGGCAGCTCACCACCAACTTCTCAACTAGGGACGGGCAATAATAGCTGGCCCAGCCAGAGATGCCCACATCCCACAAATGAATTAAAAAAAAAGTAATGCACATATGACTTTTGATAAATGTTGGGTGAGGGGTAAATGTTTGTCAGGGCATGAAAATAACTTGACTGGGAGCTTTTCAATCCACCTGAAAGGAAGGCTCAGGCCTTAGTTTAATATCTCTTCTGTTGACACTGCCACACTCTCACAGTTTCATCTTAAAATATCAGACTGGATCATGTGTCCATGTTCAAGTCAATCTGCGGAAAGACAATATCCAGGATTGGGCTGCCAAGTGTCCAGTAACATTCTCATCACATATATGCCAGGCTAAGATCATCTCCAACAAGAGATAATCTAACCATTTCCCCTTGTTGTTAAATACCATTACTATTGTTGAATCTTCAACTGCCAACATCCTGCAGGTTACCATTGACCAGAAGCTATACTGGATGAGTCATGTAAAGGCTATGGCTACAAAAACAAGTCAGAGGCAAGGAATTTTGCAACAAGAAACTCACTTCCTGACTTCTTAAAGCCAGTCCATCATTATAATACACAAGTTAGGAATACGATGGAATACTCCCGATTTGCTTGATGAATGCAGCACCAAGCACACTCAAGAAGTTTGACACCATCCAGGACAACACAGCCTATTTGTTTGGCACCACATCCACAAATGTCAACATTCACCCCCTCCACCACAACTGCATTGTAGCAGCAGTGTGTACTATCTGCAAGATACACTGTAGAAGGTCATCAAGGCTCCAAACTCATGACTTTGATCTAACATTTCAAGTTCAGAACTGAAGGCTGGAAACCGATGCTCGTTTGCTGTTGACAAAGGAGGAGAAGGAGCAATAGAAAAGATGGTGGCAATGTCCAAAGCAAAGGACAGTGTTAATATTAGCAGAGGAAATTGGTGTTGACAGCAAAAAGATAGGTCCGCAGGTACATGGGAATACCATCATCTGTAACTTCCCCTCCATGCCACTCACTGTCTCGAGCTGGAATTATGTTACCGTTCTTTCACTATCACTAGGTCCAGATCCTGGAACTTTCTCCTGAACAACACTGGGTGTACCTACACCAAAGGTACCACTGCAGTTCAAGAAGGCAGCTTACCACTACCTTCTCAAGGGCAACAAGGGATAGGGAATATGTCCTGGCAAAGCCTAGTCAGCGATGCCCATAAAGAATAAAGAAGAAAACTGTTCTCAGGATTGGAAATCTAACACAAAGTGGCAGCTCAGACTGAGCAAACGGTATTGTGAATTAACCCAGCATTTAAGAGCAATAATATGCCTCTGATACCTTCCCAGTACCTTCTGTGGGAATGTACAAATCCCTTAATAGAGGAGTTTGTGCTGTATGTACCTATGTACAAGCTGTGAACACTGGTAGAGGAACAGATGTAGTTTCTAGCTTTGAATCATTTTGATGTATGCTTGCCCAGAATAAAAATATCTCATCTTTTCAATAAAAGTGAACCTGGTCAGAGGTGAGCCATGGTATTTTCAATCTGCAGTTATCTCGCATAGAGCGGCTAAGAAATAGAAGCAGTAGAAAGTGACTTATTTTAAAATAAGATAAATGAATATTTGCAGCAGGAATATTAAAGAAAATTCACCGTGAGTTTTAGCTGAAGGTTTAACCTCTCAGTTAACTGTATAATACTCAGGCACATAGACCAGGAGGGTTAAAGCAAAGCCCAATGCACCTGGAAATCTGAAATAATGACAAAAGAAGTGCTGAAGAAACTCAGCAGGTCTGGCAGCATCTGTGGAGAGAAACAGAGTTAACTTTTCCAATCCGATATGACTCTGTTTCTGAACTCAGGAGAATATTACATTCAACTTGCTGCTACTGAGCTGATTATGAACTGGGTACTTGTAACTAATTTAAAATGAGTGTCCATACATTTGAACATTCAAAGATCAACTCTTTACTCTTGCTTGTTTGGTCTTGTTATTTGTCTATCTGTAGCGTTAGCAGCATCATCACCAGCCCATTCATCACATTTAAAACACCTACCCCTCTATCTCCACGATTGGAACCATGACGGAGAGGTGCTGGTGTTGGACGGGGGTGGACAAAGTTTAAAATCAGGTCAGGCAAGGTTATAGTCCAACAGATTTACATTAGGTAGCTAGATAATGAAGGAGCAAGTCTCTGGAAGCTTGTACTTCTGAATAAAGCTGTTGGACTATAACCTGGTGTTGTGTGATTTTAAACTTTACCCATGATTGGAGTGTGTGCTACTTTCTGGTAGTGACTTGCCAGAGATTTCTCAACGGAGGTTAAACAAGAACAGCAAGTGTTGGGAATACCATTACATCCAATTTTCCCCCTCCCCACAAGTCACATATCATTCCAGAGTGGATATATACATCAATCTTTTGTTCATCGTCATTGAGTAGTACCCCTGTGATTCAGTCCTGTGGTATATCTTTGTCACTACAGTCTGCAGCATTCAAGAAGGCAGCTCACTCTTATCAGCTTCCCAAGAGCATGGAGGAGCATATCATTATTCTGGCCTTGCCAGTGATAGCCACATTCTAAGAATGATTCCACAAACATTATATTTCGAAATATTTTATTTGCTTATAAGGCACTTTGAAACACGTTTTTTTATTTATATTTGGAATGTGGGCAACACTGGCTGGCCAACTTTTATTGTCCATCCCTAATTACCTTGAACTGCTGCAGTCCATGTGTAGACCCACAATGCCCTTAGAGAGAGAATTACAGGATTTTGATCCACTGACAACAAAGTATATCTCCAAGTCAGGATGGTGAGTGCTTTTGAGGACAACTTGCAGTTGGTGGTGTTCACATGTATCTGCTTCCCTTGTCCTTCAAATGGTGGTAGTCCTGGGTTTGGAAGGTGCTGTGTAAGGATCTTTGTGGATGTTACATGTTGTTGATAGTGAGTGCCAATGGTGGAGGGAATGGATGTTTGTGGGTATGGTGTCAATCAAACGGATTGTTTTGTCTTGGATGTATCAAACCTTTTGAGTGTTTTTAGAGATGCTCCCATCCAGTCAAGTGGGGAACCATTCCATCGCCATCCTGAGCTTGAGGCCCTGACGTTGGTGGACAGGCTTGAACATGTGTTAGAACAAGGTACAGAGATACAGTTGGAATTCAAGAATAGTTTGCGCCTTTCAGAAGTACATGGGAGAAGTCTAATATTCAGAATGGTTCACTTCTTGAACTCATGCTCACTAAATTAATCTATCCATCAATTTCTCTCACTTGGACTCAACTGTTGAAATATTGTTCAGTCTGTAGAAATGTCTTTGATCTAATGTATGTCTGTCACACCCCAATGTGTCACACTTGAAAGAGCACTGGCACTTGACTGACATAACCATCATTTTTATAGAAGCTGCAAAAATCAATTCTGGACAACATAAGCACCAATCTGTATACCAAGCTGCCAATCGAGAATGGTGTTAACAATTACTAACAAGAAAAGAGAAGATGGGAAAATGACAATGCAATCACCCAAAATATGTCCTGAAAATCATTTTGGTGCCATCTAACTTATCCTGTATGATGAGATCTCAGCTGTTGAAATGGGCTTGCTAAAGGACAATGAAAATTACATTATTTCTGAAGAAAATGATAAAGTTTATGCATATCATTCTTATAGCACAAGTCAGGGCTATTCAGCTCATCATGCTATGGAACTCCCTCAATACTTCCCCCAATACTGCTGGAATGATTGAGCTCTAACAACTAGAAACTATTTTCCTTTGTGTGAAAACCAAAAAAATGGTTCAGGAAGAGGCCCTTCAGCCCATCATCACCATATCAGATTAAATTGGCCACTCATTCGTACTTTTTCTCCAGCGCCTGGTTTGCAGCCTTGCAAGTTGCAGCATTTCAGGTTCAGGCTCAGGTTCCATTTCGATAAGTTAAAGGTTTTTACCTTAACCACCAAACCAGGCAGCAAATTCCAGAAACAAAGCAAACCCTGGCTGAAAACAAAGATGTTCCTTGTTTCCTCCAATCCATCAGCCAGTCACCGTAAATCCACGCCCTTGGGACTTGACCACACCACAAGGAAAAAGAGATCTTCCCTGTCCACTTTATCCAAGGTTATCATGAAGGACAAAGTTGCTCTCCATGGCTTGTGTTCTTGGCTCCAAACATGGCACACAGGGGGATTTGCCAGGGTGGGTGGTGGAGGTTCTGATGGACAGGATGGTGTTGGACACCGAATTTCCTCCTTTCCCAGGACCAGCAGTGGAGGTTTCAACACCAGTTTCTGCCAGCCTGCTCTGAAGGTGCCAATCTTAAAACAGCTGCAGCTTCGGGAGGAATGCATAGTAGCCTAAGAGTAAGGTCAATGACCTCCTCCACTCTGCCAGGATAAGTGCCACCACCATCTCTCTGATACCTCACACTCACACTAACTCTGCTACTGCACCCATCTCCCACTGAGACTCAAGTTCTATTACCCTTATTATTGACTGCAACATCTCCCCCCCACAGTGTCACCCACCCAGCTCACAACACATCAAACATTACATCCTGTCTGCGTTCCAAGCAAGTCACTTGGAATAACTCTCCACCTGCACCAGCAGCAATAGCTGCTTCATTTCCCAAAAACATTTCTCAATGAGGTAGCAAATAATCCATGACAGAAGCAGTCAAGACAGGTAGTATGCTGCCTGCCATTCAGCTTCTCATCCCTCACGAGGATAGAATCTGGACTCTGTCAACCCTGACCAGGAGCTAGAAATGTTTTTGGCCAGAAATGTTGACTTTCCTGCTCCTCAGATGCTATCTGACCTGCTGTGCTTTCCTAGCTTCACATCTATTGACGTTAGCTTCCAGTATCTGCATTCCTTACTGTCTCCTAACTGTGACCAGGACCTAGACTGGTATCAGAGGCTGCCCATGAACTATAGTGCAAGGACGCAAAGGCTATTCCCCCCAACGTGACTGAGGACCACTGACAATTATGACAGGCTCCCTGGCTCTGTGTCTGTGCTGAATGACATGACAATATAGCAGTAAAGGGGAGTCAATGGCCTAGTGCCTTATCATTAGAGTATAAATCCTGATGAAGGCCTTTTGCTCGAAACATCAATCCTCCTGCTCCTTGGATGCTGCCTGAACCTGGCTGTGCTTTTCCAGCACCACACTCTTTGACTCTGATCTCCAACATCTGCAGTCCTCACCTTCTCCAATAAATCCGGAAACTCAACTAATTTTCTGGGGACCCAGGTTCAAATCCCGCCGTGGCAGATGGCGGAGATTGAACTCAATAAAGAATCTGAAATTAAGAGTTTAATGATAACCATGAATCCATTCTTGATTGTTGGAAAAACCCATCTCATTTACTAATCTTCTTTAGGGGAGGAAACTGCTAGCCTTACCCAGTCTGGCTTACATATGACTCCTGACCCACAGCAATGTGGTTGACTCTTAACTGCCCTCTCAGCAATTGGGGATGGGCAATAAATGCTGGCCTAGCCAGAGATGCTTACATCTTACAAGTGAGATGTGCATCTTACAAGTACTATGAGCCTGGCTGAGGCGAAAATGTGCACAATGGCAAGGCAAAGCAAAGCCATGCAATGCAATGCAATACAATTCAATTCAATTCAATTCAGGTAGGCTCAGAGTGAGTGAGCACTCTGAGAGCAAATCACAAGGATGGAGATGTGGTCGGGTTCATTTTAGAAGCTAGGTGCATGTCCCTGAGTGTACAGTGCCCTTATGGCAGCATTACAACAAGATAGCCTTTGGGTGCCTGGCAGCCTCTGACACCTGTCCAGGTCCTGGTCAAGGTTGACAGGGTCAAGATTTGATTCTTGTGCATTATTTAGGTACTGAATTGTCTTGTAGTTAGATTGTAGAAGGGTCATGAGTGTTCTTAGAGGATAGCACATATTGAATCTCTAATGTCATGGGATGTGGTGGGGTTGACATCCATGGAGCTCTGGTTTCCTTCCACAGTACAAAGATGTACAGGAAGGGTGGATTGGCCATGCTAAATTGCCCCATAGTGTCCAGGGCATGTGCTGAGTAAATTAGTCATGCAAAATTAAGAGTTACAAGGATAGGGTAGAGGGGTGGGTCTGCGTAGGATGCTCTTCAGAGGGTTAGTGTGGACTTGATGGACTGAATGGCCTTCTTCCACACTGTAGTGATTCTATAAATAATTTAAACGAAACAGGGTGGTGAGGCTCTTGACAAAGTCATAGTCTGTACAAAGCTCCTTTGGACCTTGCTCTCAGAATTGCTCTCCCGATCACTGTGAATCCGATAAGGAACACCGAAACTGACAAACCAATTATGCACTAACATTCTGGCTATAGGTGAGGTCATTTGGTCAGGGGTGAGAATGGCTTACGTAAATCTAGTAAAGATATCAATTCCTATGCGAATGTGCTCAGTTCCCATCGTACTGGAATCAAAGACTATAAAATCCATCCTAAGAACCTCTAGAAATCTCTTGGCAACTCATCCAGGCAAGTGGGTAGTATTCTATCACATTCCTGACCAATCCGCTAGACAAGGAAACTACACAGTTGCCTCTATCAGGGCTAATGCCTTCCTTGGTAACAAAGTGCCCATGGCACCAAGCCTTGGTTCTGAAATGTTGGCAGTTCTGTAGTTTGACTTTCAAGTTAAAATGTGATTAGTAGGCTAAGATGATGGCTCACTTTGCAAAGGTCTCCTCAAATGCCGAGCTTAAGAAGCATATGTAACCAGAAAGCAGCGGAAATTAAGGTGAGCAAAACCTTCATCAGGGTGGCTCAGTGATTAGCACTGCTGCCTCACAGCACCAGGGACCCTGGTTCGATTCCAGTTCGATTGGGCGACTGTCGGTGTAGAGAGTTTGCACATTCTCCCTGTACCTGCGTGGGTTTCCTCCGGGTGCTCTGGTTTTCTCCCACAATCCAAAGATGTACAGGTTAGGTGGATTGGCCATGCTAAATTGCCCATAGTGTTAGGTGCATTAGTCAGGGATATATATGGGGAAGGGGTCTGGGTGTGTTATTCTTCAGAGGGTCGGTATGGACTTGTTGGGCCAAAGGGCCTGTTTCCATACTGCAGGTAATCTAATATAATCTAAAAAAATTCCATCTTGGAGATGATGGTAGCAGGGACAATATAGAGTCCAAAAAACATTCTTGCGTGTTCAGAAATTTTCCTGATGACCGTTTGGAATGGTATTCTTTAATATCCTTTCAATGATGAGCTGTTGGTTACAGCTGCTGGCCAAGTTGAGACTACAAAAATTATAAGTGAAAACTTATACTGCTCCCCCAATCCGAGGTGAGCATCCTTATGGGATTTTTGTATGGAGTGCCCAATAATTAATTCATATCCTCAGTTTTCCATATTTCTTCCTGAAGAGGACTAAGGGGGAGGGAAATGGGCTTACCAACTCTTGGGTGACACCTTCCTCCCTAATAGTCAGAAGGAAATTGAAAAACAAACTTGTAAGGAGATCTCAGCTATCTGTAAGAATAATAGGGTGGTTATTGTAGGGAATTCTAACTTTTCAAACATAGACTGGGAATGCCATAGTATTAAGGGTTTAGATGGAGAAGAATTTGTTAAGTGTGTACAAGAAAATTTTCTGATTCAGTATTTGGATGTACCTGCTAGAGACAGTGCAAAACGTGACCTACTCTTGGGAAATAAGGCAGGGCAGGTGACTGAGGTGTCAGTGGGGGAGCACTTTGGGGCCAGCGACCATAATTCTATTCGTTTTAAAATAGTGATGGAAAAGGATAGACCAGATCTAAAAGTTGAAGTTCTAAATTGGA